>NC_142025.1:29579328-29881828 GCF_049901735.1 Notechis scutatus | reverse complement strand
AGTTTGTCGTGTACCACTGAATCAAAGGCTTTACAGAAGTCTATGTAGATTGCGTCAATTGCTTTGCCCTGGTCGAGTTGTGTCGTCCATATGTTTTTGCAGTGTAAGAGTTGCAGATTACAGGATAGTTTTTTCTGAAACCAAATTGTTTATTGGAGAGTAGGTTGTTTGACTCTAAGTGGAGGATGATGGATTGGTTAATAATTGATTCCATGACTTTACAGGTGACGCAGCATAAGGAGATTGGCCTGTAATTTTCAACTAGGCTTGGGTCTCCCTTTTTGAAGATGGGGATGACTGTGGCTTGTGACCATAGGTTAGGCAAGGAGCTGGTCCTGAAAGATTTTTCAAAGATTATGCTTAGAGGTTTGGCTATGGCAGTGGATAGCTTTCTTAAGAAGTAGGCACATATTCCATCCGGTCCAATAGATAGAGATGGTTTTAGATTGCGTAGTGATTTTTCGACATTGTCTTCTGTGAAATCGATATGTATTAGATCATTGTTGTTATCTGTGGTATGGCTAGGAAATACTGGGCATGATCCATTGCTGTTTACAAATACTGAGCCGAAGAATGTGTTAAAGATGTTGGCTTTAATGGTGTCGTCGTTGCAGTCTTTACCATCAGGTCCTATCAAGGGAGGGATGGACCTTGAGTCTTTTAGTTTGTTGTTTACAAAATTGTAAAAAGCTCGGGTGGAATTGGTGCTTAGAAGGTTTTCCTCTTGTTTAATGTGATAATTGGTGCATTCAGTCTTTATCTGGTGGCATAAATTTTTGTATCGTTTTTTGAAATTGGCAACGTGACCAGATTTGTTTTTCCGCCAGAGTGATCTCTTTTTGGATTGAAGTTTCCTTATTGATATGGGTAATCTGCTTTTTTGTTTTGTTTTGTGAGTTGTTGTTGGAACATATAGTTTGATGACTCTTTTGACTTCAAGTAAAAATATGTTATAATGGTCTTCAACGGTATTGCATCCAGTGAATAGAGATTGCCAATCAAGGGATGAGAGATCGTTGTCTATAAGATCATAGTTGCCTTTTTTGAAGTTACAATAGGGGATTACATCATTGTGGTGATTTTTGTGTGGATGTATGTTGAGACAAAAGTCGATCATATTGTGGTCACTACTGGAAAAGGGTTCTTTAGTTTGTATTCCGTAAATTAGGTTCAAACTGTTGCAGAAGATGAGATCGAGGCAGTTGTTTAGTCTAGTGTTGTTGATTACTAGTTTGATGGACTCCTAAAAAGGCATAATTTCTGGATTGAAATACTACAACAGAATTTTAAAGATCAATATTCAATCAAATTAGAACTTTTCTTGATGGGGTTAATGCAGAGGTGGGATTCGGACCAGTTCAAATGAAACAACTGTTAAATTTTTGCGCAGTTCAGAGAACTGGCTAATCGCACCATTGTCTGGCCCTGCTCACCCCTCCCCTCCCCATCACTTCTTATCTCGCCTTACCTGCCTTGCCTGTGGCATAGCAGCTGCTGCTCTCTGGCTTCCTCGCTTGCTAGCTCGCTTGCCTCGACCATGTCCCTGTGGCCTAGCTCCCTGCCGAGCCTTTCTTTGCCATTCTCTGCTGCCCAGCTACCTGCCTGATTGGTGAGCCTTCCTTTGCCTCTTTGCTGGTGTGAATGGCCTGCAGCCACTGCCTCTTTGCCAGCCCGAACCAAGATGCTGCTGCCTTATGTCAGCAGAGGCAGAGGCTGCAGGCCGTTCCCGCCAGCAAAGAGGCAGTGGCTGCAAGTCGTTCACACTGGCAAAGAGGCAGCAGTGGCAGGGCAGTGTCTTGGGGCAGAATCATGCCCAGATACACAAATAAATGCCGGAAATAGCTGCCCGTCGTTTCCTGCTGCAAAAATCTTAAAAAAAACCCTGTTAGGCAGCGAGACTCAGCAAGAGATGAGGTGTCAGAGAATCATCGTTGCTGTTGCTGCACAAAGGTAAGTCTAAAGCTCTGGCCATCACCACCACTGCTTCGTCCTGCCTGCGCCACCCCACCTTGCCATGAGTGACATCGAGTTGGCCATGCCCACTCAGTCACATTACCCACCCAGCTACGCCCACCTAGTCATTAGGAAGAACCGGTTGTTAAATTAGTTGAATCCCACCACTGAGTTAATTAATCATTAAAGAAGAACCATAGGATTATTTTTATGTATGATTACTGTGGCAAGCCTTCTAAGTACAGAAAAGTGGAAAAACTTATGAAATATCCACAATGGGGGAATGGTCAGTGAAGATGACTGAATCAGCAGAGATGGCAAATATTAACTTGTTTGATTTGAAAAAGAATGACCACTATAATATCAGTGAATGGAAACCCTATAAGAGTCTTTTTGCTGAAAACAGAAAAATGAATTTGTGATTTTTGCATTTGAAGATTAGAAAGGGCAAATTATAAAAGAAGGAAATTAGAACTTAACCTTAGAAAGAGAAGGTGTAATATAAGAGTATTTATAACTTCAGTCAAAAAGATCAGAAGCAATAAAAACAAATCTTTAGTAGTAATAAATTGCAAATGGCATGGATAAGATTATTGTCTAAAGTAGGTGTTATTCTTTGGTATATCTAAGATAAGCCAACCATTTTCTTACCACCCACCTCTCCCATGACTGATTTTTGTTGTTGTAAAAATAAACCAACAATCTTTGCACCTCAACCTTGAGTTAATTTGTAGCTCTGAATTAAATGCTTTTTCCATGTCTCTTTCTAATCCCAACATAAGCAGACCATAAATTGAGAATTCATAATAAATCAGAAGCTATTTTTTTTCTTTTTTTATAGTTTTTATTCAGGAAAAAAATATTTTAAAAAGAGAATCATGTTCTCACATTTTACAGTGTTTTCATAACAGTGTACATCTCTATTAGTGTTACTTAAGATCATTTACTACAAAGATATCTTAAATCTAATTCCTGATTTCTTACTTATCTATGTTATTAATATGTCGTGATACATTGTTTGTTTTCCTATGTTATTACACTACTACACCTATATACATAGCTATACTATACATATATTCATAGCTATACATTTATCCTTATTTCTGTTGTTCCATAATATTTCTTTAATCATTTTCACTATACATCTTTATTTCCTTTTCATTTAACCATTTGTACCATGTATTCCATGTTGTAAAAAATTCTCCCTCTTCCTTGTTTTTTAATATCATAGTTAATCTAATCATTTCTGTGCATTGGTAAATTTTGTTGATTACTGCTAAATCTGTAGGTACCATTGTTAATTTCCAATTTTGGGCAAAGGCTATTCTTGCTGCTGTGATGATGTGTAGTATTAGATGCTGTTGTTTTTTACTCCATGACATTTCTGGTATTCCCAATAAAAAGGTCTCTGGGTTGAGTTTAATCTTTAATTTTGTCATCTCTTCCAGCCATCCCTGTATTTTAGACCAGTATTTTCGAGCTTTGGGGCATGTCCACCATATGTGAAAATATGTTCCCTGGCTATAATTGCACTTCCAGCATTTGGGTGACATATTGGGAAACATTTTTGCCAATCTTGCCGGCGGAAGGTGGCAGCGATAGAACATTTTATATATATTCTCTTAATATGATACTGATAACATTAATTTATAGTTGGTTTGCCATATTCGTTTCCATTGTTCTAAGTGGACGTTATGACCGCAATTTTTAGCCCATATTATCATATTCTCCTTAACCGTTTCCTCTTCCACTTTAAATTCCAATAAGCAATTGTATAATTTAGTAATTATTTTTTTTCATTTCCTTGTAATATTTTGTCTAATTGCTGTTCTTTGTTGTAAAATCCAAATTGTTCCTTGTCTTTTTTATATTTTGTTTGAATTTGGAGGTACGGCCACCACCAATTTCAATTCCTTGTGTTTTGAGTTGTATCTGTGATTTCAGGTCACCTTCATCTGTTATGAGTTTTTTGTATTTTATTGTTTTATTCAGATCCACGGCATTAGGATATATTAATGCCTCCATTGGAGATAGCCAGAGAGGTATTTTCACATAGTGTTTTTTTTTTTTTAATTGCCTCCCATACACATAATAGAGCATCTCTTATCCAGTGTTTTTGAAGGTAGCTATGGGTTCTGTTTTTCCCATCCCAAAGAAACATGAGCCAGCCAAGTTGTAGATCAAAACCTTCTATTGTCAATATTCTTTTATCCTCCAAGTTAATCCAATCCTTAATCCAAGTACTCGCTGCAGCTTGGTAATATAGCTCCAAGTCTGGAAGGAACAGTCCTCCCTTGCTTTTAGTCTCCTGCATTAATTTATATTTTACTCTTGCTTTTTTCTTTTGCCAAATAAATTTACTAATTCTATTCAAGTCTTTGAAAAAATTTTCTCCAGTTTGACTGGCACGGTTTGAAAGAGATACAACAATTTTGGTAATACATTGGTTTTAATGGTGGCTATCCTTCCCACCCAAGAAATTTGTAGGTTTGCCCATCTGTCTAGGTCTTTCTGTATCTGATCTATTAATTTGTTGTAATTATCAGCCTTTATTGTAGAACACTTCGCTGTGAGCCAAATTCCTAGATATTTTATTTTGTTTGTTGTCTGAATCCCTAATTCCTCATTTTGCCTTTTAGTACATTTTTTGTTATTATCTTAGTCCTCTCTTTATTAATTTTAAGTCCTGCTACTTTGCCAAATGCCTCTATTTCTTGTAGTAAGTTTTTGCTTGACTCTTTTGGGTCCTCCAGTATAAAAACCATGTCATCAGCGAACGCTTACAGTTTATGTTTCCTGTTTGATCGTTAGCCCTTGAATGTTTTGGTTTTCCCTTATCTGCCTTAACAGTACTTCCGCTGATAGAATGCATAGTAATGGGGCAAGCGGATATCCCTGTCTCACTCCTTTGCATATTTTTATGTTATCCGTGATTTCTCCATTGATTACTATTTTTCCATTTTGTATTGAATATATTGTTTTAATTAGCCGCATAAATTTTTCACCAAATTTCATCCTGGATATTTGCTCAATCAGAAATTGCCAGTTTAAATTGTCAAATGCCTTCTGGGCATCTAGAAATATTAATGCCATCTGATTGTTTGATTTGGTTTCATAGTACTTTTATTTTTTATGTATATATCTGTTAGAGAGAAAGCCATTCTGGTCCGGATGAATAATATGATTTAATATTTTTTTTAGTCTATCTGCAATTATTACCGCTAGAATTTTATAATCTACATTCAGGAGTGAGATAGGTCTGTTGTTTCTAATTTGGTGGGGATCTGTTTGTTCCTTGGGAATAAAGGATATCAAGGCTTCTGTCCATGTTATTTTAGCTTGATTCAAGGCTTCATTATATATTTCCACCAGTGACTTGCCTAGTAGAACTTGGAATTCTTTGTAAAATTCTGCGGGTATTCCGTCTGGTCCTGGGGCTTTGTTAGTTTTTTGTCTTGCAATTGCCTCTTGTACCTCTTTTTAGGATTATTTTATTGTTTCATAACTCCCGAGCAGTTTCCACTATGTTAGGTAGTTCTTTGCCCTCAAAATATTGTGTAATGTTCTCATCTAAAATTTCTTCTTTTTTATATAGGTTAGCAAAAACGTTTTGAGCTATTATTTTCTTTTGATTCAATTGTGGACACAGTATCCCATTTTCATTCTGTAGGGCTATTATGGTTCTTTTCTGCTGCCCTTTTTTTAATTTGTGGGAGAGCCATCTCTCCGGCTTGTTCGCGTTCTCAAAATAATGTTGTTTGGCTAGTTTTAATTTTCTAGCCATTTCTTCTTGAAGGCTTAGGTTTATTTCATGTTTGGCCAGGTTTAATTGTTTTTTAACTAATTCGTTACAAGGATCTTTTTGTAAGTTAATTTCCAGTTTTTCCAGTTTCTCTTTTTTCACAGTGTGTTGGTTTTTCCTGTCTCTATTTTTTTTGCTACGTATGCTATTGTCAGGCCCCCAATATATGCCTTTGTTGTGTCCCATAAGTTTTGAGTCATTGTATGTTCATTTGTATTAATTTCAAGAAATATTTTCAGTTCTTTATTTATCAATTGGGTATATTCTTTGTCTCTCAGAATACTCTTGTTAAAGGTCCATCTACCTAGCTTTTTCTTTCCTCTCCAAGTCAGTTTGATTGGATTGTTGTCGGCCCATGTATTTGATAGGATTTCCACTGCTTCTGTTTTTTCCAATAGTTCTGTGTCCATCCATATCATATCAATCCTGGACCAAGACTGATGCAGGTTGGAAAAAAAAAGTAAATTGGGTTTTTGATGTATTCAGTTCCTTCCAGGCATCTTTTAAGTTCATTTCTTGAGCTAATTTGTCAAATGTTATTGGGAGTGTTTTTCTCTTTTTTAAATTATTTTTACTACTTTTATAATCCTTTTCTATGTTTGGCACTGCATTAAAATCCTCTACTATGCATACGTTGTTTAGTTCAGTTTCTATAATTTTGTTATGGAGTTTGCGATAAAATTCCTTTTGATTAGCGTTTGGGGCATAGATTACTACCAATAATATTTTTTTTTCTATTGTTATCTCTATGAAAAGTATCCTTCCATCTTCATCATTATATTGTAAGTTTGGATTTAACCAGTTTTTAATGTACACCGCAAGAATGGTTTGTCAGAGCCAAGTGTAGTTTTCCCAGTTTGGTTACTTCTAATAAGTGTGCATGTTGTTTTGAGATATGTACTTCCTGTAAACATGTAATGTCTGCTTTTTGGTTTATAAGTTTCCTAAATGTTTGTTTCCTTTTAGTTGGTGAGTTAAGTCCATTTATGTTGAGCAATAGAAGGGTGATCCCTCCATCCATTTTTTTATTGGTACTCTATTACTCTCGTTCTCAGCTCTCTTTTCGGTCAGTTGTCTTCTTCCTCTTCCCGGTTTTTCTGTTCTTTTCCTTCTCTCTCTATTTCCTTGCCTTCCACTGTAATGTCCTCCTGACTTCTACTTTCTGTATCTTCCTTACTTTCTTGTTTCTCCTCCGTTTTCACGTATCTTCTGTACAATTCATGTGCCTTGGCAATAGAATTAATTTTAAATTTCTTCCCTCTCCACAATATCAATAGTCCCTCTGCAGTTAACCATCTGAATGGTATGTTGTTTTTAATCAATTGCATTGAAAGGAATTGATAGTTCCTCCTGTTCTCTTATCCTCCTCAGGATCTGTTTCAGGGTCACCACTTCATGGCCTTTAAATACCAGTGGCTCATCCCTCGTTCATCCATACAGCATATCCCTGGTGGTTTTCTTCGCAAAACGCACATGTACCTCCCCTGGCAATTTATGTCTATGTGTATAATGTGTTTGCACCCAGTAGACCTCGCCCAAGTCGTTCATGATCTCCGTCTTGTCTTTTTGGAGGGCTTCTGCGATTAGCTCTACCATTAAAGATCTTAGGTCTTCTTTCTTTTCCTCCACAATGTTCTGGAATCTGAGGAAGAATGCAGCTTTTTCTAGTTCTAGATGGACCACTGCCTCTTGGAGTTCGCAGTAAAGGACTTTCCAGTTTTGTTCAGTATCTTCAAGTTTCTTTTCTACATTTTCCGTTCTTTGTTCCGTATTCACCAGTTTCTGTTCATTCCTCGTTACTATCTCTTGAATTGTTCCAAATTTATCATTCAGTTTCTGAATATCTGCTTTCAGCCCCGCAATGTCATTTTTCATCTCACTTTTCAATTCTTCGTGGTTTCTGGCTATGAGTTCTTGAGTTCTCACCATCATTTTTTGCATCATTGCAAGGGTTGACTGTACTGCTTGTAGTGTTGGGGTAGGTTATGTTTTTTCTGCCCCCAACATTGTATCTAAAGTTCTTTGTCCTGCAGGCGAGGGTATGCTTGTTGTGTTCTTCTTTGCAGTTTTCGTTGTTGTTGCTGTTGTTGACATTTTCAGGACACTCAAAAGGTCTTTCCAATCTACCATTCAACAGTGTACTTAAAACCTTTCTTTGTTTCTACTGTATTTCTAGATTCTATTTTCTAACTTCAATCTTTCTCCAATGTGTAGCTTGAAGGAGGCTATATAGATTTAGAACAAACAGTAAATACTAGCTGATATAATTTTACAGTTAGCTTTCAGTTTTAACGTCTATAGCCTATCTTCAAGTTCATTCTAACAAACAGTAACTAATAAGCAGCTCCCTTGATCCTTGTCTAATTTAAAAGAGAGTCACAGATAAATATTTTCTAGTATACTTTAACAAATAACTTTCTATTCTGTAGTGTATATTCTGTCTTCACAAAGTTATTCTTGAAATCAGCAATTCATAAGTAGAAAAATGAATAAAAAAAGAGAGAATTCCTTAATTAATTGGACAATATAGGATCAAATAAACAATTAATAATTAGTCTACAATATTAAACTTATTTTCTTTAGCTTTAGTTTTTATAAATTATTCCCTTCTTTATAAATATCTATTTCACAAGTGCATAGTTATAAATGGTTTTTAAGTGAAATATATATTAAATTTTAGCCTTATTTATTATAGATTAATTAATCACAAAGTCTCAGTCTCCTTCTCTCAGCTCTTTTTTCTTCTTTCTTTTTCAAGATGTCTTCCCTTTTTTCAAAGTGCAAAGTCACTCTGGGTGCAAGTCACCATTTTCACTTCTTATTATTCACTCTGTCCCAATCTCTACTCAAAACAGCATTAAACTATCAGAATTATCTCAGTCAAAATATCTCTGAGCCTTCTCTCTAGATTTCTCCCCCCCAAAAGAGTAAGGAAATCATATGAAAGATGTCTTTTCTTCTCTTTCTGCCCTGGTCTACCATCTGTCAAATTCTCCGCGCCGCTGCTGTTTTATCCTCCCGATACGCCGGCTCCTACTGCCAAGTCCACCGCTGTTTCAAACCTCGGTTAGGAGCCTCCTTCTCATCTAGTTTTCAGAATCTTCTTTCTCTCATCGGTATCCCTTCTCAATCCACTGTCCACCGCTATGTCACACTGCTTTCACTCTTCGCTTCCGTCTCAAATCTGCTGGGCTATCATTTCTTCGGATTGAGTCATGAAGACTGATCTCTTCCACGTCGGTTTTCAGGACTTTCCCCTGCAGGATATGGGAGTCACGGTTCTCCCTCTATGCCTTGGGGTTTTCTCCTTTCCATCGTCGTCCCCTCCAGGATCCGACTTCACCTCTACAAGCTGCCAGACGCAGACTTTTGAACATGCAGGATGGGATGCCGTTCCTCTGTGCCACTACGAGATGGCGCCCCAGCCGGAAGATCAAATCAGAAGCTATTTTTATTTCTTAGGGAAACATAATCAGACATGATAAGCTAGTTTAAGAACCCCCTCCACCCTCCTTAGCCACCATAATTTGTTTCAGCCAGTATTTCAACTGGCAGAGACTCTTTCTGGCAGCCAAAAGACAGTCATAATGTAGTTTGTGAAATGGGCTTGGCCCCTAGAGGAAGGCATGCAGCATGTTCCTCAGGAATTCACATTTAACTGATTCCAGCACAAAACGGAGCCCTTTGTGGAAGAGGGCTACAAACCAAACTACAAACTAATTTCTATTTTCTTACATGTTAATAAAGCAATCATTTTATCTTGCCCAAATTGTTTTTGCAATAAAATGCTGATGCATTGATGTCATATAGTTATGGTGAAAAGTTAGCTATCTCTTAAAATACAACCCAACCTTGATTAAAGCCCTTTACACAAGTACCTGTTTGAGGGTGCAGTATGGGGTTAATGGTGCCCTGACTGACAGGATGAAAAGTTAGAAATAAATTATGGCAGGAAAAGATGAGTATATTCTCTAGACTGAGCACCATATTTTATATATAAGCTCTAAAATTTCTCCTTTTTCCATAAAGATAAAATATATTAATATAGCCCTTATATTAACCCCAAGCAACTATAAAAGTTGTGTGACTTTATTTGTATAAATAAATTTTTAAATGTTTTATTTTTTATATACAAAATGCAAAACTTTTAATAAAAATGTTGGGAAAATTAGGACCTCTAATTAAAAATGCTAACAGAGTATGATAAAATATTGAAAAAAAATCTATGCCACAGTAGGCAACTAATCAAATATAGATATTAAAAATGAACAAATGAACAAGAATGAGTGTGGTATAGATTTAGGAAAAATTAGAAATATACATAATCTGCAAAAGTGTTAGACAGTTGTGCAAAAATGGTGTAAATTAAGAATGCTTTCAGAAATGCTTTCAGTGTTAATAGTTTATTTTTATCAAAATAAACAAAATGGAAAATAAATGTACAGAAGAGAAATCCATATCAAAATTTGGCGTGACCACTCTTTGACTTCAAAATAGCATAAATTCTTCTAGATATACTTGCACTCAGATTTTGAAGGAACAAGGCAAGGTTCAAGGTTGTTCCAAATATCTTGGAGAACTAATTACAGATCTTCTGTGGATATAGGATGCTTTTTCATGTAATACCAAACATTTGCCATGCTATTGAGATCTGTGCTCTGCAGGGGCCAAACTTCCAGGACTTTTTGCTTACGCTGAAGATAGTTCTTCATGAGATTGATTGTATGTTTGAGGCCACTGTCCTGCTTCAGAATAAAATTAGAGCCAATTACAAACCTCTTTGGTAGTATGGCATGATGGATAAGTATCTGCCAATAAGTATCTGCATTGATGACACCATTCTTCTTCCTAGTGTTATTTCCACACTATGGCAGGATCCATGTCAGCAAAGCCATCTCAGTTTGGGTTGATCCAGGGCATCTTCAGGAGTGATGCCCACATATGTCTTGTCCTCTTTGAGTGATGCCTCCCATTTTTTCTTGTATATAAAATGCCTTTAATGACAGATGGAGTAACACATCGGTTGAAATACCTCAGTCGTATCAATGGCAATGAAGGACACCATTGATCTTGATCAAATTTCCAATCCATTTGTAGAAATGTAGCCTCAAACTTGCAAGGAACCTTCACCATGCTTCACTATTACTGGCAGATACTCATTATCATATCGCTCCTCAGTCCTTTAATGAGCAGACTGCCTCTTGCTACAGCCAAATATATTGAATTTTGACTCATCACTCCAGAGCACCTGCTGCCATTTTTTTGCATCCCAGTTCCTATGTTTTCGTGCATAGTTGTCACTTAGTATTGTTTCCACATCAGAGGTATGACTTTTTGGCCTCAATTATTCAATGAAGACCACTTCTGGGCAGATATCTCTGGACTGTAGATGGATGTACCTGGGTCCCAGTGGTTTCTGCTAGTTCTGTGCTGATGGCACTGGACATCTTCTGTTGTGAAAGGGAAGTAAGCATGATATGTCTTTCATCTGTGTATTAAATTTCCTTGGCCGACCATTGTATCTATGGTCTTCAACTTTGCCTGTCTTTGTGTTTCTTCAAAAGACCTTGAACAACACATCTTGAAATTCCAGCCTGCTTTGAAATCTTTGCCTGGGAGAGACCTTGCTGATGCAGTATATTTACCTTTTGTCTCGTTTCTGTGCTCAGTTTTGCCAAGGTGTATGACCTGTGACATCGAACTGTTTTCCATAACCTCAATCTCAACTTCAACCTTGTAGCAGAATTTGGCTGTTTCTCATCCAATTTTAACCTCCCACATAGCTATTTCTGTTTCAGTTAATGACTGTGTTTCAACCTTGCAAGTGTAAGAATTGATGCTGTTTTGAAGGCAAAGGGTGGTCACACAAATATTGATTTGATTTGGATTTGTCTTCTGTTTCTTTACTTTCCATTTTTGTTAATTGAGAAAAATAAACGATCAACACTTCTATTTCTAAAACTTTCTTAAAATTATAGCATTTTTGCATAACTGCCTAACACTTTGTATTGAATGTACAACTATCACCCAATTTTAGCATGTACTGCTGTTATGAAAATGAGATATAATTGGAGTGTTTTCTGATATAGCCCTTTCCTGTAAAGAAAACAAGGGGAAAGTGCGAATGATAATAAGTCACACTACAAGGATATTCAGGGTGGACATTCTGAGAGTAATCTCCCATCCAACCCAAACTGGCCCTTCTGTCTTAAAAAATATGAAAGATTTCTTATATTCTAACTGCTTCATCTCAAATTAGTTTTTTCCTCTGACAATGTCTGCTGCTTTCTCTTTTTCAACTGGCTCCATAATTTATCATTAGAGAAAAAAAAGACAAATAACTAGACGTTTCTGCTTACCACTTTAAAGTATTTAAACTAAAATTCCCTTAAATACATATTTAAGTATAAAACCAAGAACTGCAGTTTTTCATAATTCTTTCTTCTTCAGCTAAGTTTCTACTGATTAGTAACAGATCAAGCATATATGATTATCTTTTCTTCAACCTCTGAAGGAAAACATTGCCAGCAAGATAGAATAGAATAACAGAGTTGGAAGGGAGCTTGAAGGGCTTCTAGTCCAACCCGCTGCCTAGATAGGAAACCCTATACCACTTCAGACAAATGGTTATCCAACATTTTTTTTAAAAACTTCCAGTGTTGGAGCATTCACAACTTCTGAAGGCAAGTTGTTCCACTGATTAATTGTTCTAACTATCAGGGAATTTCTCCTTAGTTCTAAGTTCCTTCTCTCCTTGATTAGTTTCCACCCATTGCTTCTTGTCCTGCCCTCATGTGCTTTGGAGAATAGTTTGACTCCCTCTTCTTTGTGGCAGCCCCTGAGATATTGGAACACTGCTATCAAGTCTCCCCTAGTCTTTCTTTTCATTAGACTAGAGTCATCATACCCAGTTCCTGCAACCATTCTTCATATGTTTTAGCCCCCAGTCCCCTAATCATCTTTATTGCTCTTTTCTGCACTCTTTCTAGAGTCTCAACATCTTTTTTACATCGTGGTGACCAAAACTGAATGCAGTATTCAAAGTGTGGCCTGACCAAAATAAAGTGGTATCAACACTTTATGTGATCTTGATTCTATCCCTCTGTTTATGCAAATGAATCAGGAATTTCCCATAGGAAATTTCCCATTTGGAAGTTTAAATTCTAGCAGGCACTGAATTAATTCAATTCTTCTTATCACTACATCTTCAGGGTTCATTGAAAAAATCGCAATTGGGGCATCATGCTCATTTTTTGTTTGGGATGGTGACAATGGACATCCTTGCTTCTATTTGTTTGTCCATTTATTTTACATTAGGTTTGCTTTACAACATTGACAAATTAATTTTTTAGTATTCTGGAATAGAAAATGGTATTTTTACCATATATTCCAGTATATCTTTTTCTTTTGTTTGTATTATTTTGGAACAAATTATTTTTTAATGGCTATATTCTAATAGATACTATCCCACAGGTCTTCATTATACAGTAAGTGTTGAATAATATTTGTTTTTTTTCTGAACTAACTCTTTTTATTTTCCATACATTGTTTATACAGATAGTGAAGGCTATTTATGGACCAATGTTTTCCCAATTTTTAATGGAATTATTTAAAGGTTCCTACAGTGTACCAGTATTTATCCCAAGGTCCTTACTTCAGAGTTTACTTCAGAGTAACTTTAGATGAAACTTGCTGTGCTTTGGCAAAATACGTTTTTATTAGTTTTATTTTGTGTAACCATTTTTCATTTCAATGGTCCATCATCTAAATAATCCTGGCCAGAAATCATTTTTATCTTGTTAACACTATCTAAGCGCTGTGGTAGATGTCACAGCCTTTTTATGTCTATAGGTCTGGAATTAGCCAAATCTATGACCACATTGTTCCCTAGCACACTTGACTGAACCAAATACACACTTAAACATCCAGAATTATGGGTCTTATAAACCTTTGCCTAACTGCATACTTTCAATTTGAAACTATGTACTTTCAAACTATACACTTTACCAATGAATTAAATATACACCTATGGCATGACTGGTTTCAGGACTTATAGCAGATGTTGTAATGTAACATCTAAAAGCCACAGCACTTCTACAAATACAATCTAAAATATGGATCAAATATTTAGATTACATTTTCATTTTAATATAAAAGGATCAATTAGAGAATATCCATAGGCTCATCAACTTCTTCAAAAGAATCCACTTTACCAGAGAAGGAGAAAACAACATCTCACTGCCCCTCTTGGACATCCTGATCAGCAGAGACCCCAATGGCAAACTAGAAACTCAAGTGTACAGAATAATCATTCACACCAACTCTACTATCAAAGGAACAACCCAACCTCCCACAAAAGAAGCTGCCTAAGACCTTTATTTGGACAGACACAAACTCACCCTAGCAATCCTGATCAACAGAAAGAAATCAGAACACTACCTGGTCGGACCAGTTCTATAGAACCGATTGTTACAATTCTGCGCAGTTCGGAGAACCAGCAAATCGTGCCTCTAGCTGACTCTGCCCCTCCCTGCCCACCCCTTACCGCCCAGTCATGCCTTACCTGGCATACGCGCCCTCCAACTTGCCTGTGTTGAACCTTCATCTAGTTTTTGGTAAGTTGTTATTTTTCCTCCCCTCCCCCAACAATTAGCTGTTCCGACTCTCAGTTGTGCCAGGTGATTTAGATTAGCTAGAAAGCAGGAAATTGTCCCTCCTCCCATTCCAATTCTCCCCCTCCCATTCCAAGTCCCACCCTCCCAGGCAAGCAGAGAAGCCAGGTTGAATCCTGCTTCTCTCTGCTTGCCCAGGAGCTGTTTCCAATGTGGGGGACGACGACTTGGGAGCTTTCTGCTGTCTTGGGAAACTTTTTCTCTCCCCAAAACAGCAGCAGGTGATAGAAGCAGCCATTAACTTGGCTGGAGCCTCCACGTGTTCCTTCCTATTGCTGTTGATGGGAGACAAGAGTTTCCCAGCACAGCGGAAAGCTTCCAAGTCCCCCCCCCCATTAGAAACGGCTCCCGGGCAAGCAGAGAAGCAAGCCAGGTTGAATCCTGCTTCTCTCTGCTTGCCCAGGAGCCGTTTTTGATGGAGGGGATTTGGAAGCTTTCGCTGTTTTGGGAAACTCTTGCTCTCCCCAAAACAGCAGCAGGAAAGAACACGTGGAGAGGCTCGTGTCAGCAAGGCGCCTTTGATTGAGTCCAGGACAGCTGACAGCAGCTGCGGGGAGCAGAGTCTGGAAGCCTTGATGCACCACTTGTGTGGCCGCATGGATGGCGGCGGGAGGGGGACAGATTGGGTCCCGGAAGCCACGATGCCACTGGAATCACCATTGCCGCCTCGCTGCTGCTGTATCCCCCACCCCCTGCAGTTATGATGAGCATAAACCTCGGTACAGGTGACTGACTGCCTCAACTGCTGCTCCCATTGACTGTTTTCTCCGCCAGGAGTGGAGGTGAGAGAGAGAGAGCAGCCCTCTTGGTACGGAGAAAAGTCGCATGTCTCTCACCACGAGCAGCACCTTTAAACTTAGCATGCTTTATAAATGAGGAGGGGGGGACAAGGCTGCTTGCGGAGAAAGCAATATGGGGAGACGCACAACTTTTCTCCCCGCTGAACTGCTCTTGCCAGTGACTCCAGACTGTTTTGCCCAACTAAAACTAGATCAGGGGTCCCCAAACTTGCTGGCTGGAGAATTCTGGAAGTCCACAAGTCTTAAAATTGCCAAGTTTGGGGACCTCTGGACTAGATTATCAAGGAAGAGAGTAACATGCAGCAGATGCCTAGCAAAATTTAGTAATACTGCAGATTGGCTATTTACATTGAAATCAGGTGCAAGATAGTGATGGTAGGAAAATTATTGGGCAGTTTAGTTTGGTATTTATTTCAGTAGGCTGATTTTAGAAAGCTAAACAGGATCAGACTTGGTAAGTACTTGGCTGGGAAGCCAACACAAAATAGGGTGTGGGGAGGAATGGGGTTGGGAAGGAAAGAAGGAAGATAGGATAAAATAACATTTATTGTCATTTTTTTACTGTAAGTACACTGGCACACATTAAAAGTGAAATATATATGCATATCCATACACATACATAACACACATATACACATGCTACACACACATCTCTCTCTCTCTCTCTCTCTCACACACACACAAATCATTGCCCATTTTGAATACATACCAGAAAGGAAGAAAGAATATTGGATACATATACACAGATGTGTGTGAAAAAAGTGCAAAGAAACAGCTTCCAATCTTAGCAGTTGTAGATGAGAGAAAGAGAAATGGGAAATAGAAAGAGGGAGAAAGAGAGAGATGAGGAAGAAAGAGAAAGAGATGAGAGAGAGAGAGATGAGAAAGAAAGAAAGACAGAGACAGAGATACCTGTTTAAAAGAAAATAGAAAAATGGCTCTTTGAGTGTTTAAGGTTGCAGACCCCTGGGTTAGGCAAACACCATGGTCATTAAGTGAACCTTGTGGTCATTAAGCAAACCCTGGTTGTTAAACAAGTCCATTTTCCCCAATGGGCATTTTTAACTGGAAACCAGAAGGAATTATTGGAAACTGGCAAAAACCATAGAAAACCTCAGTCACAAGACTATGGGATGTTGTAACTGGTCATAAGTGTGTGTGTGTGTGTGTGTGTGTGTGTGTGTGTGTGTATGGCTATCAAAATACCAAAAACAGGTCAAGTAGCTCTGGGCAGGTTAGTCATAAATTAGAACACTTGCTAAGCAACTGGCCATTAAGCAAGGACTACTTATATTTGGTTTGCCAGTCACATGGCCACCTAGCCACGCCTACCCTAATCACATGACCACCTAGACACCCGCCAGTCACATGACCATCTTGCCATGACCAGTCAGTCACATGATCACCTAGCCACGCCCAGTCAGTAAGTCATGCCCCCAGTCACATGACCACCAAGCCACACTCACAAATTAGGCCATGCTCACAGAACCGGTTATTAAGAAATTTGAATCTCACCTCTGCTCTATAGAGATTAAATCATTGGCAATGGAGCTAGGCTTATTTGAAGAGTGAGGAATAGGATGCTGGAACAGTCAATTATTTTTATTTATTATTGCTTGATGAAGCCTTCACTTTCCACTAATTTCACCACAATAAAATGGAAATGAGTACTGTACCCTAGAATCAGACATGACTGGACAGGGAAACTTTTATCCTTTTATTATCTTTGTTGACAATCCCTATTATACCTGTATATATCTTTAACAAAATGCAATATGGAAAGATTTGATATCCTACCTTTGAACATGATGGAGATTTAGTAACATTTCTTTTTAAGAAGAGCTCTGCAGATCATCAGATGCAGAGATTGACATAAATGCGCAAGTCTTCCTGAGCTGCACTCTATATTTTACCTACTCTGTATTTTATCTCATTCCTCCACCCCCACTATCAGCAGATATTTTAAATGGTCCTAACCAGAAATGTTTTTTCTATTGAGAGAGTGATCCAATGTAATCATGTGAAAGTGAGTAAATTTTGTGCTATTACATTAGAAGAAATGAAGACAAAAACAGTTTCTGATATCTTCATTGGCCAACTTGGCTTGCTTAAATATATAAATGTATTTAAATAAGCAGTGATTATTTAAATAAAATATATAATTTATTATATTCATATAAATTAAAAATATAAAATATTCCATGTTAAAAATATAAAGAAAAACATAAAAATATTTTAACTTTTTCATTATTTGTTTAATCCACTATAAACTATTTTATGTGATATTTACCGAGAATTTTTTTTGTTATTTGTCTTTTTTTCCTAAAGCCATATTACAAACAAACTAATATATTCTGGAGTAGTATAAGGCTTTTATGTTTATTGAATTGCAATCTAATTTCCTCTAGGCAACTGACACAAAGTTGAAGACTATTTCTAGTAGCAATTTATAAATAGTTGTGAGACTACATTAAATTTGTCATTAAAAATGATGGGGAGCCATAGCATTAGGAACAGGAGTACCCAGTATGTGAACGAACAGGGAACTAATTTGGTGTCTAATTCATCTTTGTAGTTTTAAATGTAAAAGTATATTTTTCCATGGACTCCTGTGAAGTTCTTTTAAAATAAATAAGTCAATACGTTCTTATGTGTTACTTTTAATTTATAGTTGCTAATATTATTAAATGTCACAGATCTTTTAGCTTAGAGGTTACTGATTTTACATTAAAATATTGTAATGATTGATTTCCTATAAAAATTTAGCAATTTTATATGCTAAAGGTGGCTCTATATAACCCGAAGTTTTGCCATATTCTTCTCACTGACGATAAGATTTACCAGCAAAGCAGAAGGGTTAGTATTAGTAGTAGGTGGTGTCTGCAGAATGCAGCTGCCAAAAGAGGAGAGATGGGGAATAGATCGGGGTGGGTTATGGGAGTTGAAATATATGTTGTAGTTCTAAGTGTGAGCATGCTGCCAAACATCCAAATTTTGATCACATGACCACAGGGTGCTGCAACAACTATTAATTTCAAGGACTGGCCATAACTATCAATTCTTTTCAGCACTATTGTCATTTAGATCAGTTGTTGAATGAATGGTAGTTAAACAAGAACTACTTGTATCGGAACAAATGCTAAGGCTTAATGTTAGCCTAGAACAGGGGTGTCAAACTCGCAGCCCGCAGGCCAGTTATGTCACGTGCTGGCCATACCCACCGCCGGTTTAGCAAAGGGGAAAAAAGTCACAATACGTCAAGTGACGACAATGTGACGGTGCGATTTTGACACCACTGGCCTAGAAGATAGATTTGTTAAAATTAAAATGAAAAGATAATACTAAATATTAAAACTACAAAACACACAAATTCAGTGAGCTGCATATGATTGGGTCTTTATAAGTTTTTAAATTATTTTTGAACTATAGCAATACACTTTTTGATGGATACATTCTCTTCAAGGATTTCACTGAAAAGCATGCATTTTACCTCCTTCAGTAGAGGGACAGACTGCTTTGGAGCTGAGGGGTTTTCTATATTTTCCACTGCCCTCTTGCTCTGATTGCTGGAACAATAATGATCATCTTCTATTGTAATCTGTTCATTCTCTTCTGCTTCCAGTTGACTCTGATTGAAACGGAGGGAGCCTTTCAGAATATCCTTAATCTATTGAAGATAAGGGAAAAAAATGCATGCTTTGGATGAATTCTAAAAAAGTCTACCTAGATTCTCTTGAGAGAACTATCCTATCATCAACTATCAACTATCCTATCATCCTATCACCCTATCCTATCATCCTATCTTAAGTGATCAAAACATGTACAAAATAACTAACAGTGTTTCTCAGTAAAAGCTGTAGGGAACTCATGAATCTTTTAGTTAAAATAATGAGGCAAGGCAAATACATTTAAAATAATAAAATATCACAACTGGTTCTGATGTCATTAAAATGCTGATATATACCATGTAAGGTTACGTAAATAATATAATAATAAAACAGTTTAATTGGAATTTCACATGTTTTGCACCTAGCATTTCAGCTTTGAACAGCACCTGGGGAAAACTTGGTATCATTGGGATGAAAGTAAAGTGCCCTACTATGATTCAATCCCCCTGGCAGTACACATTAGAAGCTACACTATTGCATAGTATTAGGAGGGGGTGGGATGGGAACAGATGGGCAGAATTTGGATAGCCATATCTCTCTGGGAATAGTGGCAGGACTTTTAGGTAATTCCTGGAAGAATGCTCTTATCACAGAGTAAGAAAATAGAAAGCTCTGGCTGCTAATGAACATGAGGAAAGTAACAATTAAAATGGAAGGAAATTTCAATCAATCAAGGTATGTTCTCAGAGAAAATTTATCTGGTATTCTAAGACAGATCCATTATGAATAGTCTAGGAAAATTTAGTTTTCCTCTTCACTGAAGAGGAAAATATTAACATATTTTTAAAAATGTTAAGATTTATATAAGAATAAAATATTAAAATTACATTACTTTTCTTCCATACCTGCTTCAGCCCAGCCAAAGAAACTAGAATTTCATCTTCTTTTTCCAAGTGTTCTTGCAGGATGACTTCTTGAATATTTCCTATAATGTCAGTATCAATGAATCAGTCTTCTGTTTATTTCTATCAAACAGACATGCTTTTCTTTTTTTAAAAAGATGTTATTAAAAATCACAAGTAGCTAAGCATTTTTTTTTAAAAAATGTTCAGGATTTTCATAAAGCTGAGGCTATACAATATAAGGATAAAGATAAGCATGACCATTACTGAGCACAAGTACTCTTCAACAGTTGCAGCAATAAGACAGAATGTAAATAGTGTATGTCTCTGACATGGATTTCTGGTATTTCTGGTTGAGGCACATATATCTCATATGGTATTTGTTCAGTTATTTTTTCACCGGACTTCTGTTTCTTTATGTTTAATATATAATTTTATACTTTCTCATTTTAAAGATTATATTTTTAGATCTCCTCTGAATATGACAGAAATACTAGAATGATGTGACATAAATTATTACATAAAAAAATAATTCTAATATTATCAATGATATGGTACATATATGCAATATATTCTCTTAAATCCTGGAGAGAATTTCTGTTCAAAATTTATGTCTAGAAAACATCACAGGCCCCTTTTTATGGAGCTTTGTCTAGTGGCAATAGTTGAAATTAGATGGAACATTTACTTGCTACTGATATGAGAAATAGAACTTCTAGAATACGGTCCATTTGTTATTCTTCCACTGACAGATCTAAGGGATAATAATCCACCCTCATAAACATGGAATATGAAGAATTCTTGAAAGCCCTGAGATATTTTCCAGATGACAGGAATAATGCTGAAGGATTTCTCTTTGGGATATCACAGACCATAGATTCCTATTAATATCTTTATTATCCATAGTCTTAATTTTTTGCTCCATACCTCTGGAAATAGTGGCAGAGATTTTAGGTAATTCCTGGAAGAGTGCCATTTTCCCAGAACAAGAAAAGAAGGATCTATTGGCAAGAAGGTCTGGAGATGGCTAATACACAGCTAGCAGAATTGTTGTTGAAAGATGACCAAAAGTCATTTTGAACATGTTCTTTTTGTACTATGGTGCAATAAAGGCAACAAAGAAGGCTTAGTGCAGCTCAGCAGGGTTTGTACAGTTTTGAGACTTTAAACACGATGCCTTCATTGTTATGAATTTGAATTGGGTATTCTGTGATCAATTTAATCCAATTTTGAGATAAATTGAACATAACGGAGATGTGCTTGAAGCTGTGTGCAACATCGTATCTTTTTAAACCCTCTTTCTTAGCTGCCTGGATCTAACTGAATGAGAGAGGGGCAGGCTGCCTGAGAACAGTGAGAGATAAAGGTACCCATAAAAAAGGGACAGGTATGAAATGCTTTAAAGAAAGCAATAGCAAGTCCACTTCTAAAAGAAAGCTCTGGATCCAATTGATTTTAATAAATACTGGCTAAGCACTAATACTCAGAAAAGAAATTTAGAGGCTACTTACCGTGCAGTTTCAATAATTATTAGGACTATTCCTGTTATGGGTTCAGTTCTGATTTTGAGAGATTGGGAATCTGTGACTGGGGATCTGGAGCACAGTACTGTCATTCTTCCACTCACATATATGCCTTAACCTCATAGTACCTGAGCTGTGGGTTCTACAGGTTCCTTTCAGTCACTGTTATGCTTACTTAACACCTACTATGAAGTCATGGAAAATGATCATCTGAATTAAAATATGACAGAACAAGAACCCTAAGCCATATTATCATAAATTTCTCTGCACCTCCAAAAACCCCTGTTTTGTCAGTCTCACATCTAGGAATAACAGCTCTAACCCCTTTTTCAATTTTAATCTTTGCAATTGTGTATTGATTTATTGACTTGTTTTACTGTATTATCATTAAGGAGCCTCTGTGGCACAGTGATTAGAGTGCAGTACTGGAAGCTACTTCTGTTGCAGCTAGCTGCCTACAATTTGGCAGTTCAAATCCCACAAGGCTCAAGGTTGACTCATCCTTCCATCCTTCCGAGGTGGGTAAAATGAGGTCCCAAATTGTTGGCGGCAATAGGCTGACTCTGTAAACCCCTTAGAGAGGGCTGTAAAGCATTATAAAGCAGTATATATGTCTAAGTGCTATTGCTATTAGTATTATTTTAATGAAGGAAAATATCTGTCTAAATAAAATAAAAAGACAGACCTAAATCTTTTCCATCCTTTTAAAAAAAATTAAGCCTCAAACTTAAAACATATATTAAAATATTAGCTGTGCTTATTGGAGCAAATAACTTCAAACTGTGGTTATCAGACTGATTAGTTTTACTATCAATAATTATGAGTAACTATAGTTTAGAATTTGTACTTAATGCTAATCTCAAATTAATTAAAATATGATCTCCTGGACATGCAAGAAAGAGATAAAGTGTTAGTCTGTGGTTGGCCTAATCCTGATCTCTTACAGAAAGTACTTCATTTAATATATCCAGTCATAGTTTGGGATATAATTTATAGCTTTGATTCTTTTCCTTTTGAACCCTTATTACAACTTTGGTCTAAATTACTGCATTTTCCCAGTTACTCCCTAATGGAAAGATCTGATACATTACTTACAAAGGATGTAGCAATATTATAACATTATAGTTTAATATGTGGATATTACTACATTTGCAGTCAACTTACCTAACCATATGAATTAACACAGTAAATTAAATTAATAGGAGTGAATGGCACAATGCACATAAGCAAATAGTCCTGAACACCTGGTATTTTGTAAAATATCATTTAAATATTAATGGGATATTTAAATGTAACTATACATTATATATAATATATAAAAAGGTATTATTATTTTGTCCAGGTTTGTGGTTGCATTTGTACTGATAACTTTGTATTGCACATATGAAAAAAATGTCTATATAGTAACATTTTAGGTTTGAAGTATGCTTCTGATGTTGCTGTTTTCTGATTTAAAGAAGTAATAAAACTTTCATGAGCTGCATTAAAACAGAGAAAAGCCTGGGAACATCTTTTATGGAACAGTGAACATTTATATTCCACAAATGAATTATGAGACATATAAATTATTTTGCAAAGCAAAGAAAATCTGTTATTATGTCATAAATGACTTTTTTGAGTTAGGACTCATATTGTTCAAAAGCATATAAAAACCATGATTCTTGTTCAGGATCTCTGCAATTAATATACATTCTTCATAATAAGTCTATTCTGTCAAAAGATTGTTTTGTAACCAAATAGATAGACAATGAATGACAACAATAATTCAAAAACTAATTTGTGGTACATATCAGAATATATGCATTGTTTAAAGGTTATGGTTAAATTCTAGATGGCTCAGAACAGTATCAGTTCAATATTTTATTGATATTTAACTATAGTTATTATTAAACTATAATATTATGTTTAACAATATTACAGTGGATCAATGTGGAAGCTACGATATTAAGATAGCCCTTGCATGTACATCTATTCTCCTCACTTTTAATATCTACAAAATGCCTGCATAAGGATGGTATATATCAGTGGTTCCCAAAGTGGGCCCCAGGGGGCGGTGGGATATCTTAGGGGGGGCAATAAGAGGCAAGGGGGTGGCGGGGGGCACTAAGAGGCAAGGGAGGTGGTAGAAGAGTGCTGGAGGTGGGCCCCTCACAGGCCACAATTCAGTTTCCCCCCACCCCACTTGCATGGCTTGCTGGTGGCCAGGAGGAAGGCAAGCCAGGGCTGACCCATTGCCACTTGGATCCCGCCTGGATTATCTGCAGCTGCTGGGCCTTGCCTGCTGGGCCTTGCCTGCCCCTTCCCTCTGCCACCTGCCAGCCTGCGAGGTTTGGCTGAATGCGGGCCACTGCTGTGAAAATGATGCGAGTCAAGCCTCATGAGAGCGGATCTTCCACCCATGGAGCTTGCATAGTGGCGGCCCGAACTTGGCTAAAATGCTTGGAGGGGTGGCTGGTAGAGGGGAGATGCAGGCGGCATAAGCCTCATGCTTCATGGTTGCTTCCTGCACTCCCCCTCAGCAGCCGGACCTGTGAGCCCCAGCAGCTGACAAGATACAGGCTGGCGGGGTGCCAAGTAGTGACAGGTCTGCCCTGGCTGGCTCACCTTTCCTGCAGGTCACTTCTCCCGTACCTCCTGTGGTGGGCGAGGCTGCAGCCTCGCTTGAAGTTCCCAGCCCTTTCTCCAAAAGAGGAAGGGGTGGAAGTCCTACCCATGGTCCCTTTGTTGGACCTGGAAGTCTTGCCTGCTGGCTTTTCTGGGCAACGTGGGACTGGGCATAAACGGACAATTGCGCCCGACCCCAGGGACTCTGGGAGACTCGTCACGAGTGACACTGCCAGGTAACTACCTTGTTGGAAGTGTGTGTGTGTGTGTGTTTCAGGTGGGTCTCTTAGTTTAGAAGGAGAGAGAGAAGGAGGAAGCGAAGGGATAGAGAGAGAGAAAGAGAGAGGGAAAGAGAGAGAGAGAGGAAGAGACAAGAAAGTAAAGAAAGAAAAGGGAAAGAAAGAAAAAGGAAGAGAGAAAGGAAGAGAAAGGATAGACAAGGAAAGAGGGGGATGGAAAGAAGGAACAGAAAGAAAAAGAAAGAGAGAGGGAGGGAGGAGAAAGTGAATGGGATATATGGGAGGGAGGGAGAGAGAGAGAGAGAGAAGAAAGAGACAAGAAAGAAAAGAAAGAGAAAAGGGAAAGAAAGAAAAAGGGAGAGAGAAAGGAAGAGAAAGGAAGAAAAGAGATAGACATAGAAAGAGGGTGGGATGAAAGGGACAGAAAGAAAGAGAAAGAAAGAAAGAAAAAAGAAAGAAAGAAAGGGAGGGAGGGAGGAGAAAATGAATGAGATATCTAATCCAACCACCTGCTCCAGCAGGGTTAGTAGTGTGTGTATGTGTGTGTGTGTGCGCGCGCGCATGGCTGTCAAAACTCCAAAAACAGGTCAAGTAGCTCTGGGGAGGTCAGTCATAAATTAGAACACTTGGTAAGCAAAGACCATTAAGTGAGGATCACTTGTATTTGATTTGCCAGTCACATGGCCACCTGGCCACACTTACCCAGTCACATGACCACCAAAGCATGCACGCCCGGTCACGTGACCACCAAGCCATACCCATCCAGCAAGCCACGCCCCCAGTCACATGACCACCAAGCCACACTCACAAATTAGGCCACGCTCACAGAACCGGTTGTTAAGAAATTTGAATCCCACCCCTGGGTGGGGGGCCCTGAGGATGAGTTTGTAGCACCAAGGGGGCGGTGGACTGAAAAAGTTTGGGAACCACTGGTATATATTAATATTTCTAGGATAACTCCTAACATTAATAATGCAACAAAGCTAATATTAGGGAATACTAAACAAAGACTACATTGGGTTTTTATAGCAAAATTCAGCAGGTTAACAGTCTACTCTCTCACATTATTAAAACTTATGCAGAACCAAACAGTTATTAATGCCCTGGAGTAAGGACCCCCTAAAATTAATACAATGTTGCTAAAGATTTCAAATGTCTTTATGTATATCACAATGGATAGCTACAAAATGTGAAGGCTCTTTTCCACATGTATTAAGCTTGCCATAAAAATCAATATATCATTGTTTCACATGCTGTATTTATATTATGCAAAGCTCTACATTCATTTCTATAATAACACATAGATAGGGTCCCAAATCTACAATTATATTGTCATTGTGTGGTGCCGCAAAACAAGTAGAAGAACACTTAATGAGGAAGCTTTTATATAAAAACACAAATAAAAATTACTACTCTAACATCATTTCTTCCTTTACGTTTTAGGGAATACAATTATAAATTTGGAAATTTGTGGATACCATAAAATCTATGATAAATACTAGTATCATGGTTACAAAATAGTTACAAAAGTTGCTTGGAATTCTAACAACATCCAATTTGTGGACAAATTATAGATAAAGTAGGGAAAATCCATCCAAATCCAGTTTCTGATAAGGCTTACTATTGCAGAAAAAAGTTATGTAAATAAAATGAAAAATGTTGCAATATAAATTAAATGAGAATCCTAGCAAAGGTTTGACAACGATCAATCCCAAAGCAAGAACTGCAGCAAATAAATTTAGTAAGAATAACACCTAGACTTAATAATTGTCAATACGAAAGAAAAATGGTACGTGGCAGTACTGGAGACAGCAGAAGAGAAAAGAAGTAACTCTAGAGGATTGCAATATACAAAGTCCTGCAAATAGAAACAGAATGACTATAACAAAAAGAAAAAGGGTGTCAATGGTAATAGGCATGTTGGGCACAATCTAGAGATGGGATTCTACCGGTTCTCACCTATTTGCTAGAACCGGTTGTTAACTTTCTAAGCAGTTTGGAAAACCGGTTATTGGAAGAAATCTCCTTTTGTTTTTTTCCACTTTACAGGGCTAATCTTGTAAGGAAGGCAGGAAACATTCTGGTGTTGTTTCTAGCTTAATCTTTATTGCCCTGCTTACAGAAACTGCCTCTCCATTAACCCTTTTACATTCTTGCCAGTATGCCTAGACTTCCTGTCACCAGAGCTTCTCCTGAGTTTTTTCTTTTGTTTGCTGTGCTGGGGCTTGACTTTCTTAAAGGGGAAGGGTTGTTTTAAGATTTTTACACTGCTGTTGGGAGGAAATACTCCCAACCAATCAGCACTTTGAACAAATAATTGAATAATGAAGCAGAGTTGCTGGAAACAAGCTTTTAATGACAAAGAAACAAGATGAGTGACATTCAGCAAGGCTTCTTGGCTAGCCAGAAAGATTGACATTCAAATGTGAGTTTACATACCCTTTCTGAGTTTTGGTCTAAAACTGGTTTTTGGTGAAGTTTAATTCTGTGCTTGATGGCATTTAATCCTGTTTATTGATGGGATAATTTTCCCTATTCAGGAAAAAGATTAATCTCTGTTCCTGAAAAGAAACTGGTTTGAGAAATCTGGCTGGTTCCTGTGCCTATTTGGTCTGGTAATTGGTTTAACAAGCAACAGCTACTGTTGTGATTTAATTGTTTGTATTGTGTTTGGATTTTTTCTTGCCTCATGGTTTCTTTTTCTATCTGGGAAGGGGGTCTTCCTTCACTGCTTTAGTGGTATCTGGCACTGTCCATTAGGGGTGTACTTCCAAGAGACAGGATGCGAGCTTGGCAATGATTTTTTTCTGGGGGGCATATGATCTTTCCTTAAATTTGGATGATTTCCTTAGGATATCTTGTGAGGTGAGTGAGACCAGCTGATGTCTTTAAGTGGTGCAAATGGATCTAAGGATTGCTTTTCCTGGGTGTGCTCTTTCTGGAAAGCTTAAATGACCTCTCTGCTAAAGGGTTTCACTTTATGAGCAAGAGTTGGCTACTGATAGTTATCATTGCATTTTAATTATTTTAATTCCTCAAAGTGCTCTGGCACCTTGCCTCATTTGGAACTCCCCCTTGCAGGTATTTTTAATCTAATGATTGATATTTAGGGCAACTTTTTAAGCAAAGAAGCTTTTAGTATTTTTGTACAAGTAATCCTTGACTTACAAAAGTTCATTTAGTGACCATTCAAAATTACAATAGCACTGAAAAAAGTGACATGACTGTTTTTCACACTACCATTGCAACATCTCCATGGTCACAAGAGGCCAGGTGAGGAGAAGCGTCCCTTGACATGAGTGACGTCGAGTTGGCCGCACCCACCCAGTCACATGACCACCCAGCCACGCCTACCCAGCTGGTCATTAGGGCAGAGAACTGGTTGTTAAATTATTTGAATCCCACTACTGGTGCAATCCCAAAACAAGCACCACTTGGATGCCATCGGCATTGACAAATTCATTATCAGTCAATTGCAAAAGGCAGCTTTAGTTGGAATAATTTATATCATGTGACGATATTTGTAATACCATCAAACATCCACATCTATTTATCCTACATCCATGAGAAGGACCCGATAGTTTAATAAAAATGCCAAATCCAGTTTGACCGTTTTGGCTGACTGTAATGACAATCCATAATAATTTTTCAAATGAGGAGAAAAATATTTCAAATTATGTGGTAAAGAAGGAAAACCAAAATGTGCTTCAATAGTAACTATATAATCTGGTACTATTTCATGTACTAAAACGTATTTTTTAAAGAATCAGTCCACCACATGCTGATCCAGGGCATATTGGTAGATAGATATTTTCAATTTCTTTCTGTAGGGCTATCAGAGAAACTGGCTTTCTTCACGTCACCTAAGGCACAACATTGCAATTGTTCTCATATATCTGCTTGGTTATACCTAGCTGAGTGATTTTAGAACTTCTCAATATTTATGATGTTTTCAACTTTGTTTAATGTTTCTAGATTTAAACCAGTATTGTGCTATCTATATTCTTTGCTTGTATGAATAAACACCTACATGCAGGGTGGGATTCTACCAGTTCGCACCTATTCACTAGAACCGGTTGTTAACATTCTAAGCAGTTCGGAGAACCGGTTGTTAGAAGAAATTACTGGCCTAATCCTGTAAGGAAGGCAAGAAGGAAACATTCTGCTGTTGCTTACAGAAACTGTCTCTCCATTAACCCTTATTACATTCTTGGCAGGACTAGACTTCCTGACTCAGGAACGTCTCTGGAATTTCCCCCCCTCCTTTGCTGGTACTTTGCTTGTGTGGAGTGACCATTCAAAGTTACAATGGCACTGGAAAAAGTGACTTATGACCATTTTTCACGCTTACAACTGTTGCAGCATCCCCACAGTCATCAGAGGCCAGGCGAGGAGATGTGTGCCTCGATGTGAGTGATATAGAGTTGGCTACACCCAGCCAATAACATGACCACCAAGCCATGTCCACCCAGTCACATGACCACCAAACCATGCCACCACCTAAGCCATGCCCACAGAACCAGTTGTTAAATTTTTGTTTTTGAATTCCACTCCTGCCTACATGCATACTTTCCTAACATACTATTATCAACCTGATAATATAAACATTATCTAGAGAATATACATTATCATTTCATATCTAGAAATATGGACTTCCTTCTTACCTAGATGTATGTTCATCATTTTTGCACAATATTTACACATAGCTTCTAACTCATTCAATTGTCCTTGAAGAAATGAAATCTGAGCCTCTAATTCTTCTTCCTATAAGCAAAAGTAAAATAAAACTTGACTAGGTTAAAACTTTGCCAAAGTTGAGGAAAAATTACACAAAAGTTTGTTTTACATTCCTGCTGCATCCATTTGCAAAGAGCTCCTGTCTCATGTTAACCTTAAAGCTACTATATGTTCATATTCTCAACTTTAAAAAAAAATATTTACTAAGATACTGCAAAGACAAACATAAGTTTGAAGACAGGAACATTCTGAGTTCTGCTATTGTCCAGAGATCTGAAGTCTACTACGAGAGGATTGACTGAAAGAACATATAGAACAGAGAACCTCAACCTGATGCCATCAACCGTATTAATCATGAAAAATAGCCAGACTATTTAATATGTGTTCACACAATAAAATGAAGTCACAGCTGACAGTTCTTTAGCTGGTGTGGGTGTTTTTCTTCTTTCTCTTTCTTGTTATTTATCAGCGGCTTTCAGAATCATCTTATTTTAAAAAAATATAATTCTAATTGCTTTAGTTCATGTTACATAGCTAAATTAAGTGCAAGCTATCTAGCTACATTAATTCAGTTTTTCCATTAGCAAAGCCTTATTTGTATGCAATGTACAATTTTTTTCAATTGTGACTTTATCAATAATAGGGTTTCTATATAATTTTACCAAACAACATAAACAGGCCTTGTCACTTAAAACATCTTATGTATGCTTCTATACTCAAATCATTTCTGTTTGTGTATGACATTCTTTATAATTTATTTTATTGTTCTTAAGATAATTTTCTTATGTTCCGATTATGATACACCTGCAGTTTATTAGTTTGTTTGACAATTGCTCTCTTTCCTCAAATAGATATAGAAATAAATATAGACTTATATTTAAAAAAATCAGCAGCAGAAATGCAAAGTCAAAATGAATTAAAACAATGTGTTCTTTTTCCTTAGGCACTTAAAATACTGATATGTTGCTACATTTTTCCTTTAACAGCAACATAAAGATGTCTTGTAGCTGATAAAAACAGGCCATTTTCTCTTACGTAACATGAAGATTTCTGAAATAATTCTTTAGATTTGATAAAGAACAAAGATCAAAATCTTTGGGTTCTCCTGAAATCTGTGTTTCAATCGTAACATATCCTACTGATGAAACTTAAATCCAAGAGGCTTCTGAACAGAAGCTTTTGGTTTTAGTGGAGTTCATTTATCCACCTTGCATACTGTTCTAATTTTTATTAGGATTCCCAGCAGTTAACAATAAAAGGAATAATATCGAATATTCCTGATAAAATAAAAAATGAAATGTTCATGGTAAGCCAAAAGAAAAAAAAAACGAATAGGAAGGAGAATCAATTGTTTTATAACAGAAAAGTCTAAAAATCCAGCAACGATGTATAATCCTAGATATCATATACTTAAGACTACAAATATTTTTACCCAAGTTTTGTTTTTAGCATTTTCTGAAAAGAGACCATTCTGGTGAGCAAGTCCAATTTCAGTTGGAAAGCTGTTCCAAATACAACCATTTGAAAAAGTGTGCCTCCAAATTTCAAAGCTCTTGTCCATCTTTTTACTACTGAGGTACTGTAGTGGGGTACTATCAGTAGTTTTTCCTGGGATAATCAAATTAATAGCATGATTCTGAATGGAAATCTAAGTGTAAGACATTCTGTATAGATCAAAAGTTAGCACTTTGAACTGCATCTAGAAATCTATTGGATGGCAATGTATAGCACAAGTTTAATATTTTTATAGTAATAAATACCAATTAACAATTGGAGCTTCAAAGGCTGTCTCACTTACAGCACATTGCATATGCCAACAGTGATGATAAAACCATGAGTTACTGGGCAAGTTGTTCCTGCTCCAGGAACAATTCATGTGCTAACTGCATTTAGCTAAGGATCCCATGGTCAATGTTATTCTATTCAATCAGCAACAGATGTATTTTCATATCAAGAAACTTTATCAGATACAAAGATTTTCTGGTCCGCAGAAAAATCTTTCTCCACAGAACCAATACTTGCTGCCAAAAAGGTTGGGGACAACTGATATAGACCATTAGAGTCCCCAGGTTCTGGGGCAAGGCATAAAGAGCATTTGCACATTGTCATAAAATGTTATTAGGAAATGTAAACCTGTTTTTATTTTGTTTGTTATAAAATGTATTCTGATGAAGTTTTTATTATTATATGTTGAAGAGAGGCTGACCAAGCAAGGAGGAGAAATCAAATTAGGCTGTAATCTCTATGTAGGCACAAGAGGGAAAGATTGGATTCCCCCTTGAATGACATTGAACTTTATCTAGTCTGGCCAGATGCAAACTGCCAACCTGATAATATTCCTGTACTATAGGCATGAATTACTATAGGCATGAAATAGCTAATTGAACTCTTCATGTGTGGATCTAATTGTTTGCACCTGACATTATACCTTAAAACAATAAAATGAATCCCTGAAATTTTTGCATTCCTGATCTTAGGCTGACAGATTGTAATATAAAATGCAAATTAGATTATTATCAATTATTCCACACCTCACACAATTTCTCCCAACATATAGTACTGTGCAAAAGTATTAGGCAATTGTGAAAAAATGCTGTAAATTAACAATGCTTTCAAAAATAGAAGTGTTAATAGTTTATTTTTTATCAGTTAACAAAATGGAAATTAAATGAACAGAAGATAAATCCAAATCAAATCCACATTTGGTATGACCACTCTTTGCCTTCAAAACAGCATCAATTCTTATACTTGCACACTGTTCCTTGCCTAATTTTAAACCTCCTACACAGCTTTTTGTGTTTCAGTTAATGATTGTGTTTCAACCTTGCAATTACTAATGATCATCAATTTCATATGTAGGTTGAAACAGTCATTAACTGAAACAGAAACAGTTGTGTAGGCGACTTAAAAACTAGGTGAAGAAAGCCAAACTTTGCTAATAAAGTGAAGTTGTGGAAGACAGTTTCATGTCACAGGTCATACACCACAGTAAACCTGAACTTAGGACCAAGACCAAAGGTAGTTATACTGCATCAGCAAGATCTCTCCCAGGCAAAGATTTCAAAGCAGGTTGGGGTTTCAAGATGTGCTGTCCAAACTCTTTTGAACAAGCACCAAGAAAAAGGCAACATTGAGGACTTTGGACACAGTGATCTGCTAAGGACACTTACTGAGCAGATAAAAGATATATCATGCTTGTATCCTTTTAACAATGGAAGATGTCCATCAGCGCCATCAGCACAGAACTGGAGGAAACCGCTGGAACCCAGGTACATACTTCTACAGCCCAGAGAAGTCTGGCTAGAAGTGATCTTTAAGGAAGAATTGCGGCCAAAAAAAGCCATACCTCTGACATGGAAGCAAGATTACATGACTCAACTATGCATGAAAACTTAGAAACTGGGGTGCGGAAAAATGGCAGCAGGTGCTCTGGACTGATGAGACAAAAATTGTAATATGTGGCTGTAGCAGGAGGCAATTTGTTCGCCAGAGGGCTGGAGAGTGGTACAATATTGAGTGTCTGTAGGCAATAGTGAAGCATGATAGAGATTCTTTGCAAGTTTGGGGCTGCATTTCTGCAAATGGAGTTGGAGATTTGGTCAGGATCAACAGCATCCTCAATACTGAGAAATACAGACAGATATTTATCCATTCATGCCATAGCATCAGGGAGGCATGTGATTGCCCCCAAATTTATTCTGCAGCAGGACAATAGCCCTAAACATACAGCCAATGCCACAAAATCTTTAGTGTAAAGAAAAACAAGAAGTCTTGAAGTGATGTTTTGGCACCTACAAAGCCTTGATCTCAACTTCATCAAGTCTGTTTGCTGTTTTGAAGGGTGGTCACAACAAATATTGATTTGATTTGGATTTCTTTTCTGTTCATTTATTTTCCATTTCATTAATTGATAAAAATCAAATTATTTATACTTCTATTTCTGAAAGCATTTTAATTTATAGCACTTTTGCACAATTGCTTAACATTTTTGCATGGTACTGAAATCTCTATCTCTTAAAGCAGGGGTGTCACTTGAGGCCCGTGGGCTGGATCTGGCCCATGAGGTGGTTAGATCTGGCCTGCGGGGCTGCCCTGGAAATAACAAAGGACTGGCCTGCAGCAGCCCGGCCTGGCCCAGGCCAACCAGGCACCGATCTGCAACATAGTGGTGGCCATCTGGGCTGGTACTCAGGCACCTTTAAATCCGTGGAGCCGCTCTTGAGCCGGCAGAAGGCTGCCCCAGCCCTGCCCTCTTGATGATGCCCATGAGCGCATGCGGGGCCTGGCATCCCTGGGACAGTCTTGCCCTACAGACTAAGTTCTGTGTGCTTCTCTTTCACCCAGGACATCAGCGCTCATGCACTCGCTGCCTCCTGGGGGCACCCCTATGGGGCAAGGGTGAGGTGGCAGGGCAGTCTCTCATTGGCTCCAGGGCAGCTGTGCAGGTCAGATCTAAGGCCCCGGCACAGGAATCAATGCCGTCTGTGGCCTAGGTGGGCTGTTTGCTCATGCTTGCTGGCCTTACCATTTGAGGGCGGAAACAAAACCTTCAACTGAGTGAAGCCCTCACACCCACATCCAGCCCACCAGGGCTCGCCAAGCCACACCAGGGGAGGAATGAGATACATTGTCCCGCAGAGCCCACTGTTGCTTGAGTGTGGAGAAGGAGGAGGAGAAGAGCAATGAGGATTTGTGCCAGATGGTCAGGCGGGGCTGGCTGGTTGGGGAGGGGGGGATAATGACTGCTCAGATGGCTCCTGCCATCACTACCATCAGCAGCTTGGGTGCCCGGCTCTATCCAAGCTGAAGAAAGCAGAGGTGCAGCAGTGGGATTGCCCCATTTCCAAGTACCCCATTTTAATGCAAATTCCCCATTTGCATGCATGCATGCAGGCTCCACAGGACAACGGGATCTCATTCCTCTCCTGGCGCAGCAAGCTCTGGTAAGCTGGACATGGGTGCGAAGACTTCATTCAGTTGAAGGCTTTGTTCCGGCACATGGGAAGCCCTCTCTCCCCTTGTTCCGGCACATGGGAAGCTCTCCGGCAGCTGCGCTTGCCATTGGCTTGCAACAGCTGACCTTCCTTCTCTTCCTTTTCCTTCTGCTATGTCTGCTTCTGCCTCCTCCCCCTCTTCCTGATCCTGTTTCCTCTTCCTCCTGCTACCTCTTCTTCTTCCCCACTTTCCTCCTCTCCCTTTACTGGCTCCCCAATTAGGCTCACGTTCCCTTCGTGCACCAAGTTTGCAAGACAAGCATGTAGCAGCCCAACTTGAAATGGGGGCTTTCCCAAAGTTTCGTTGGAGGGGGACCCTCCAAAGGTATGTTTGTGTGGAAATGCTTTTTTCTCAGAGTGCAAATAGGGGCAGGGAGAAGCTATTTTTCACCTTAATTGCTGGGTCTCCAAGGGAATCCCTCTCTCGTTTGCACCTTTTCCAAGGCCGCTGGGCTCCGTTGTACTAACTGGAATTTTTTCCTTTTGTTTTGATGCTTGAATATGTCTCATGTGTTTTGGCAACTTCTTTTTTATCGTGGTTTGGTTTGATGTGTGTGTTTGTGAGTGTGTGTGTGTGCTTAAAGGGCTTTCAATGCTTGCTCCAAGCCTTTGTAAGCTGAGGCAGCTACATGCATCAGGTTAGTTTGCAAAGAGGCGTTGTGCTATGCCAAGGTGGTTTGGTTTTTCTTGGTTTTTTAAATTGTTTTCTCAGCATTTCCTCCTGCTATCTCTTCTTCCTCCTCCTCCTCTTTTTCCTCACTTTTTTCCTCTCCGCCTCCTGGCACCCCAACAAGGCTCACACTTTGCAAGCCCTCCAAATTTGCAAGTCAAGGCAAGCATTCTCTAACCTGGCTTGGAATGGGGGAGGGGGAGAAGCTACCTTTCCTCTCTTAAGTATGTGCTGTGTCTCCAAGGGAATCCCTCTTCTCTGCACTCTTTCCAAGACTGCTGGGCTTTGATTTGTTTTGCTGGAAGGCTTAGAATTGTCTCTTCTCCCCACCTTCCTTCCTACTTTCTTAGAAGCAGAAAGTCACAGGTGTAATCTGGAAGGGAAACAATGTGCTGAACCATTGAAAAGGGCAGGTGGTGATCATTCACCCTCTTTCTGCTTCCCTGGGTCTTTGATTGGGGGTTTCTTCTGGAGCAAAAGCAGAGAGCCTCTTCCAGTGAAGATTTCTCTGTGTCTTCTAATTTTCTTCCAGAGCAGAACAAAAAAGTCTTTTCCTGTGAAGGCTTTTCCAAGTCTTTATTCTGATCTTCCCCTGGGGCAAAAGAAAGCCCTTTCTAGTGAAGTCTTCCCTGTGAGTTTATTCTGATTTTCCTCTGAACTGGAGCAAAATCATCTGATGGCAGGCCTTAAGTAACAATCCCACACTTATTTTACTCTGTGCATGGCCCACCCACTATTTAATATACCACTTCTATCTGTGCCTCTTTCCCAAACTGTACACTTGTCTCAGTCACAGTCACTCAGTCAGTCAGACAGTCAGTCTCTCTCTCTCCTTCCCTCCCTCTCTCTCCCTCCCTCCCTCTCTCTCTCACACACACAGGTCAATGGAAAAATTGTCTTCCATGAAACCAGTCCCTGGTGCCAAAAAGGTTGGGGATCTCTGAATTAGACCATGCAGGGTCCCTACAGGAGAGTCTTTCTAAGGATTATGTATTAATAGAAAAGAAACTAATTTAGCTCTGTTCCTAAACGCTAAAGGTGTTGCACATAAAAAAGAGGAGCTCTGATCAACTATCACAGCCACCATTTTGACAGTTTTGCTGTACTAGAGTCTGCGGACGCCCCCACGAAATGCAAGCATGAAATAAACTGAGCCTGGTTTGTTTTCAGTCTTTTAAGTGGCCATAAACTACTAACAAAAGTGGCATTTGATCACAAAGCAAGGAGGCATCAAGAAATGTTTCTCCTTTTGCATTTGAGCATCCAAGAAGGGACAAGAAAGGAGAAAGGGAAAGACAAATAAACAGAAGGAAAGAGAACAAGGAAAGAAAAAAGGAAAGAGGGGGAAGAAGAAGAAAGAAAGGAGAGGGAAGAGGGAAAGAAAAAGAAGAAAAGGGAGAAAGAAGGAAGGAAGAGTTCCCCCCAGCCCCGCCCAGGCCACCACAGGCATCCCCCGACATGAATGACGCTGAACTGGCCACTCCCACAATGCTCCCCCTGAGGTCCACCACAACCCTGATGCAGCTCTCAATGAAATTGTGTGACATCCTGTCTTAGAGCATAAGATAATAATCAAATTAAAAAGAATCAGTAGGTTATGACATAGTTGAAATTCTATTATTATAAGATATTAGTTTGATCAAATCTAAAGGATTCTACATAACACAATTATTTTCCAAGATTACTTAAACATAATTAAACAAATTCTAATTATACAAAAATTTCAACAAGAACATGCATAATAGTAATCCACACAACCCAAAAATCTGCAACTGTTAACTCAGATACGCAGTTATAAAATACAAGTTAAAACTGTATCTAATGTTATATAATTGTAAGCCATTTCACATTATAGCAATGAGGGTATATCTGCTTAACTATTTTTTTGCTTTCAGATATTGACAGTAGGAAGATGAAGTCTCTCTTTGAAACCTTTGAATCTGTATTAAAAACCATAAAGTCTTCTGCAAGTTAGATCAGTAAGCCTGTAACTGAGCAAAACCCACAAGATATTTGTGCCTTAAATATTAGAATAACGAGTAATAAATTAAATAGTACTGTAAGTTCTTCTATACTGCTTGACTCATAGTTACATATCTTTACTTACATGGAATTCTGGTCATTTTATTTTCCAAACTGCCATTGCATTACTAAACCTTCCTTATCATATTGCTGTCCGTGTTTTTCAGGTAGGGCTTCTATATTAGTTCTGAGCTTTAGAGATTAAACAATAGTATGCTCAATTATATATTAATCCTATTATAGGGATCCAAATGGCCAAATCCCAGGAGTCCCTGTTCCAATAATACTCCTGGCTATGGACAAGAACCTCTGCCAATAATCTCATTCTAGGTAGCTTTTCACCACTGGGTCTTATCTAAAGAGGGATATTTCACTCCAGTCCAAATCTTATTCAGACCAAAATAGTTCTAGTTCAGCATACACAAAGTGCAATTTAGAAACTCTTCCTCATCTAAGTGTGGTCTTACATAATGGTTGAAAACCACTAGTCATATATTATAGACAAATATGTTTTTCTATCACAATAGTTTAGATCATTTCTGATTTGTGACATTCACTGAATCAAGAAAATTCACAACCATCACATAGTTTATACCTATAATGACAATTATGACTCTATTCTCTGTATTTTCTGGATAAGCTCTTCATCTGCACTTTATCGAAACAAACAGATGGGCCAGATTGCAATTTATGGTTATATTTATAGGCATGATTCAGTGGCATTACATTTACTGTTATTACATTAACTATTAATCTTACCTGTTAATAGAGTTGAGTTTACTAAAGAATCCCACAAATCTATAATATCTTTCCAATGACTTCATAGTATTATTTGGGCAAAAAATATATGGTATATACAAAAAGTATATGGTGCCATAATCAACATAATATGGAAATGTTTCCTTAAATTTTTATCCTAATTTATATAATGAATTAAAGATAAAACTAAAACATAAAGGGACAGATATAGTAATTTGAGCAGTTGAGATTCACTGGTGTTGCACAGAGGAGGATCATTTTCAGATCAAAGACAAAAACAAAACAAAATACTCTGAATGGCTAGTATACCACAGAACTTTTACAGAAAAAGAACTAAAAATGTAAACTATTGTAAGTGTTGCAAAAATGTGGCACACAGCTCACTAATATGTAAGGGGAGCACCAAAACCACAAATCATCCCCAAGAGGAAGTTAAAAAAGAAATGCACTAATGTGGATTTTTTAAATAATTAAATATAATATGTTAAAGGATAAGCTAAGAGGTGCTGTGACTGATAGTAATGAGAAATGAGGAATGGTAGATTCAAGTTCCTTTATGTCTGTTGTAAATTCAAAATTGGTGGATTAAAAGGTCACTTCCCTACTTGTTATGGTAAAAAGGCTAGGAAATAAATATTTTAATTTACCAGATGTCATGGTATAAACAAAATGGAGAGAATAAGAAATGCTATTTGAGACAGACTATCAGTAAATATCATTGCAGGGAAAAGCTGGCCTAGAAACCAGGACCCTGTGAATCCTAGTCTTGTTTTAGGCATGACAGCTAACTAGGTGAGTTTGGACAGTCACACTTTCAGTCCAACCCATCTCACAGGGTTGTTGTGGGGAAAACAGGAGAAGAAAGGCGAACGTTATATTCACTGCCTTTAATTACTTATAAGATAATAAAGGTGGGGTTAAAAAAATAAATAAAATCTTAGATCTTGATATGCAAGTCTATTAGTACATAGCAATAAACTTATAATAAACAAAGTTAACAACAAATTCATTTAGAAATTATATCTTTCATACTCTTCCATGGGAAGGCCTGTGACTGAGAAAAAGATATATTATAGAGATGAAGCCAGAGGTAGCAGAAGATTTACTAACACTGCAGTTAACAGAGCAGTAGCTGATGTAGCATTGAAGAGGCAATATTACTACCAGAAAAGGCTGCAAAAAGAAATGGAGAAAGACATTATACAAAAATAAATGTTTAGAAGAAATTATTAAGAAAAGACAGATATGATTAAGATGAAACTGGAATCAGAAAATTTTAAAGTTTGGTTACAGAAAAACCTGCAATAACACATTAAAAAATCTACCAATAAAAATATAGTAAAAGGTGAGGTAGTAAGAAGGAATTGATTTTGTGAGTGCTATTTAAAAAAGGAGAGCAGCAGGCAGAGAAGTCAGAACAGCCATCTGTTGCTGACAGAATAAAAACTACTAATGAACAAGATAGGCTAGATTTGAAAGAGTGGAAAAACATTTAAAAACCCTGCTGATACAGTTCAAGGATCTGTTTGATACAGTTCTTCAAAGGAATTATGGAGTCTGTTATTTGTATCTCTATAACTGTTTTGTTTGGCATGGCAACAAAACAGAAAGGTACAGACTTCAATGAATAGTTAGGATTGCAGAAAAAACCAGTCTGCCTTCTGTTGAGGACCTGTATATTGCATGAGCCAGAAAGAGGGCTGAGAAAATATCTACAGACCAATCACATTCTGGAATAACTGTTTTAACTTCTCCCTCAGGATATCATTATAAGGCATTGCGTGCCAAAAGAATTAGACACAAAGACAAATTTCCCCCTATGTTAAATACCTAATTCCCACAGCACTGTCTTAAGGTATTAAGGTATTTTACCCACTAGTAGCAGGGCTGTATTGCTATTATCCATCTCATCTTCCTCATCTTCTCATCATTCATACTACCATCTCCTTTTAGTCTCTTATGATTTAGCACTTGCTTGTATCTTATGATTTATGATTGTATCTTATGATATAGGACTTATCACTTTATTGTTTGTATGTACACTGAGAGCTTATGTACCAGAGACAAATTCCTTGTGTGTTCAATCACACTTGATCAATAAAGAATATTCCAATGAAAAAAAAATAAAGAAAAAGTTGATATTTCTGCTATAGTAGGGTAAAGAAAATGATTTCGAGCTCTATCATACTGACATACAGTAAAAAAAGTGAAGATAAAGCTAGAAAATTAGAACTAGCCTCAGATATATTGGAAAAGGCAGAGTAGTAAAATTCAGCTTCATGCTGTTTAAATTCATCTAAAACTGGAAGAAGTTAGTATCAATCTGAAAACTAAGCAATGGAAAATTTTCATCTCCTCTATCTCCTCAACACAAATATTTAGAAACTTGTAACAGCTTGCTTTCAGAAACTTACTAGCACCTTAGTTGATTCTAAAACTATAATGACCAATATGATGAAGCAGGACTGCGGTACAGTCCAGGCCAGGCCAGTCGATGGCTGACTGAAAAACTAAAAGCAAAAGAATAGATGATGGGAAGGAAATACAGGAATTCAGGAAACAAGGAGAGACAATTTTTTTGTTAAAAAAACTGTTTAAGATTATCTAAATATGTCCTGATATATGAATGTTCTAGCTTTTTACGATATTCCAGTTAGCTGTACAACTGGGATGGACTTGTATGAATTTCCTACTCTGAAAAGGCTAGAGGAAGAAGAACTCAGTATGAAGAAAGCAATCAAGAAATAAAAATCAGAAAGATCTACTAATTTGGATGGCCAGGCTGCTCTTGTTGGAGCATCTCTTCTCTGTGATGGAGAAAACTCCCTCTCCCTCCCGCTCTCTCTCTCTCTCACTAAATAAAAAGGAAAATTAAATTAAATTAAAAAAATAAAACAAAAGAAAAGTCAGATCCTGGAAATCCTTGTGAGAAAGTGAATAATAATTCTGTAATTATAGATATGAGTTTAACTGAAGTACTTCTGTAAAGATAACAAGTATACTATCTGGTCATACCATGCCATTCTTAAATTTTAATTGTTCGTGATCAATTCAATCTCTGACTAAATGATAAACTGCATGTGATGAGATATTATGCTAGGAAAAAGTTTCATAACCAATTAAAGAAGTGATGACATTAACTTAAACTCAAACCTGTTTACTATTTAAGAATGGTGGTAATGAAACTTTCAAGAATATTTAACTCCAAAATAAATTTATAGCAAATTATGCCATATTTGATCAAATAAGATTAGTTTCATTACTAGATCTACTTATCTACATTTGAAGTACATTTTGAACTCATGGGTGACAGAATCTCCTTTCTGCATACTGAAGGAATTATTAAAGGAAGATAATCTCATTTTAATGATATATACTCTGATAACATTGATTGTATCATATCAATGTATTTATTGTTTGTAGAGTGATCTTTGGGGATTGTTGAGAAATATTTCTGGCTTAGAATGTGAAGACATGGGTGGCAAGTCCTACCTTTACCCTTATCTTAAAAGTTACATCTGCTGTCAGTTGCTTTCCAAGTTGTCTTCTAAGATATTCCAAAGAAAAATGAAATTGCCTTTATTTAAATAGAATAAGAAATGTCAAGAAATTTATATTCCAGAAAATGTAATAAATATATTAAGCTTTTATAGAAAGTTACAGTTTGGTTTCTTAAGAAATATGAGGTTTTTTTTAACCTATGTAAATGTGAAGTAAAAATGTGAACCAACATAAATAAGACAACTTGAATCAGTGAAATGCATTTCTCAAGAAACAGACACTTACAGATTCTTTTTTGCTTATATTTCTGTTATGAGAACGAGAATGGGAAATTGTACTGAAAAAAGATTCCTTTTTGGTTGCAGACAAAGGAGGAGATCCAGTGGATTCACGTCCTCCAGGAAAACTTTCAATGCTTGGAGAGGGACTCCCATTTTTTGAACTTTGCCCTGCAAAACAAATAGAGAGGAGTCAAAAAAAATACGATGATGATGATGATGATCATCATCATCATCATCATCATCTGAATAGTGACTTTCAGAAGCAGATTTGCATACCATGAATTTTATGATATCAACACATCTATTGATATAGTGCAGATTGCTATTGCAAGGGACATGCAGGATGTATAGAGCTATTTACAACAAGTATTTAGCCACAAAGTGAGCAACAAAACAGATCTTGTACATAAAAACATACCTGCACTAAGAAAACCCAGCCAATATATATTTTATGTAGATACATTTGCAGTATGTATGCTATATGTAATTATATTATGGTTTAGATATTTTGAAGAAAGGAATGAAATGATGTAACGCATATAAATTATAAATACTTTTTAAGAATGAGAATATTAGATATTAATATGTGTCTGTGTGTCTGTCTGTGTGTCTGTCTCTCTCTGTGTGTTCCTCTTTCTCCCTACCATGTTTGATTCTCAGAAACTGCCAGAAGTAGTCCCCATAGTTTTGTATCAAAAATGCTTTTTTCTTTAAAAGGCAATTGGCCTGGGTTTTTCCCCCAGTTGCCTTTTGAAGAAATAAAGCACCTTTGAGACAATTATGACCTGGATGACTGAGAATCTCCACAGACATCCCTGAGGTTTACTTGGCGAAGTTCTTCAGAAGTGATTTGTTACTGTTACATCTTAGGGAAGAGAGAAACAGCAAACCCATCTGGCTTCATGCCTAAGGCAGGACTAGAATGGAATACTTTTGCTCAGTGTTATGTTTTAGACAAGGAATAGAGGTTAAAAAAAACCAAAATATGTAGATAAATATATCTAAATGCAATGAACAATAAATAGTAATAGGTATGCCCCTACAATGCAGCATTTTGTGGAAGTTTACATTTGTGTTATGCTCTTAATTCCAGAAATAGTGTTGCAGTCTCTTTTCATAACAGACAGGACTATGTGCTTAAAAAAACCCTTTATTTTCAGACATTCAAATTGTGGACCATAATAGATTTAAAAAAATGTGGCACAAATTAATTCTCATTACATTTTGATGTTTGATGCTTATGAACGAAAGCAAGTCGACAATATGTTATTTAAAAGCATTAAAATATTTCCATTACTATTGAAATACTTGGGGAAGCTATCAATCTAAGTAAAGTCAATAAATATAACAATAACACTCCAAATCATGCAGATGATATTATTTATTCTATTATTTCAGACAGAGAATAAGATGGTATCCTTCCCATGTCACATTTAAAGCCCCGCTTTTCTCCAGATACCTTGAGATTATAATCCCCAGACCTCCTCTGATATCTAGTGATATAATGCTTTAAACAAAATGAAAATCAAAATTGTAATGTGATTCTCTATAAAACAGGTGATTATTCTGTTTGTAATCCAGTTGAGGCAGGGGTGGGATTCAAATTTCTTAACAACTGGTTCTGTGGGTGTGGCTTGGTGGTCATGCGACTGGGTGGGTGTGGCTTGCTGACTGGGCATGGCTTGGTGGTCATGTGACTGGGTGGGCATGGCTTGTATGTAAATATTATAAATATTTACGTAAATATTCATTTTTTTATATAAAAAAGAGCAACTTTTACCCCAAAGCAGGCAAAGCAGGCAGGCAGATTTAGTTGCTCACAGAATCACAAATTAACTTAGAGATCTATCTATCTGCAATTGGCTACCTCAGTCTGCACTGAAAAGCTTCAGTCCTAAGGAAGGTTTGGCTCTGCTTTTAGATTAGCTAGAAAGCAAGAAATCCAAGGATTTCCTGCTTTCTAGCTAATCTAAATCTCTTGGCAGAGCGGAACAGCTGATGGTTGGAAAAAAAGAAAGGAAAAATATCAACTTACCAAACCAGGCAAGTTGGATGGCTCGCAGGCCAGGTAAGAAGTGAGTGGGTGGGAAGGGTAGGGGATAGCTAGTGGAGCGATTTGCCAGTTCTCCGAACTAGGAACAATCATGTGTGCAGCATTTGCAAGGAATCATCAGCTGTGCCACCTGGACAGCTGACAAGCGCTGTGCTCGGGTGTACAGCGTTTGAAAATCCTCTTGTATCCTGCTTTTTCAACCTCAGCTGTGGTGCGCAAAGCAGCTGAGGAGGGAAAAGCAGGGAATAAAGGACAGCCTAGAGCCCAGGCAGGCAGGTGGGCCAAACATTGAACAGGTTCAGTGTCAGCTGCTCTTCTCAGCTACAGGTTCTATAGAACCAGGCTGAACCAGTAGCATCCCACCCCTGATTTGAGGATCTGTAACCCAAATTTTCTAGCTATGCCAATTTAATTCATCTAATTTATTTTGAATGAAAGCTATCAATGCTGCCCCACAAATAATATTCACAGTAGAAATGAAAAAGTGCACTTTTGCTTGTTTAAGTACTGTGTTCTGTAATAAAGAACATTTATAATTATTTAACTTAAACCTTTATCAGTTTATTTTTCCTTTAATGGAATATTTAGTTACCAAAAGATTTTGTTACATGGAAATAATCTCTTGAATCAAAGGAGTATCAACAGAATGACCCTTTAATAATATTTTAATTGACAGAATTATCCTACATATTTTTGTATGTGAAAGAGGGAAATTTCACATGAAAGAGTAGAGATTTGCTATAAGCAAAATCAGCAGGCTTAGCAACATATCAAGGATAGGAACGTGCAATTCTGAGTTCAATTCCCTTGTGACTTCACATACACATATTTGTATTTTTCCTGGTAGTACAGAGAAATGATTTGGTATTACCTTTTTCTGGAATGTCTTTTCAACCTCTAGGGGTTCTATTTTTGGACTCCTAATCTGAGAACTTATACATATACATTCAAAGAATGCAGGTTTGAAAGCAGCTGCATGAGTATTAAATGGGATATCATGCCAGTGCTGAAACACTGAGTTGGTTGTTTGAGACTTATGACATCCAATATTAAGTGGTGATATTAGTTTACAAAGTCCTAAATGGCTTAGCAGTCAAGCATTTTTTAAAAATATTTTTCCTAAATACCATGGAACTTGTAATTGCAATTACCCAATGTTGTGGCCAGATAAGAGCTTTCTCAGCTGTTGAAGCTGTGGCTTTTCACCTAGGAGTTTATGAAATAATAATCAAAGTTCCAGATTTTTTTATAATTTATTCCAATTATTTATTTTTAAAATGAAGATTATTTTTAATATTTCTTTTTTAAAGCACTTTTGGTTTCATTATAAGATTATATTTTCTCCTATTTTTTTAAAAGGCTGCTCTGGGTTCTTATGCAAGGAAGATGCATATTTTTTTCTCTAAACAACAGTGCCACTTAGTGGATCTATGATATATGGTACTTATTTAAAAATTTCAAACCACATGTATCTTTGAGTTCCCAAACAACAATATTATAGACAAAACGTACCATGTATTACTGTAGTAACTGTCCCATGAAGGTTGCTTAGATTCCGGACAGGAACCGATACCTGGGCATCACTGCCTTTAACTACTTCTCCTAGTAAGCAAAGTTAAAGATATCTTTATAGTAAAACAAATGGTCATATCTTCCAAATTTCATATGACCAAAGAAAGGACAATGAAGTTATATATTTTTAAAAAAACTGATCTGGTCTGTTTTTTTTAAATAACAAGTATGCACAACAACTGTTCTATTCCAATGGTATCAGCTTGAATATTCCACTTATCTCAATATTTTTTAATTTTAATGGAAACAAGTTAATAGTGCAAAATAAGTATTAGAAAAAACAATACTCTAAATTTCTGCTTAATTCTATGCATGTATTATACATATATTGCTCTTGGCTCTTCCTATACTGTATAACTGATTCTGACATAATGCTATTAATAGCAGCATTCCAATAGAGTTTAGAAACTTGATAGTGATCATACAAATGCTAGTGGTCCATTCTAAGAGTAAGTAACTCCAAAAGCACATAGTAGCATGGTTTAAATGCCTTTACATCACCAGGAATAATTTCAGAATAATTCAAAACAAGGACCAAACAGTTTTATGTATCTACAGTTAAGCTAGGCCCATTACAGAAAAGTTTCAAAATATTATGCTGAGTTCTATTATTTAAAGTATAACAATGAACATAGCATGCAGCATTTAAGTTTGTGGTCATTTAAAAAAACATTATAAGTCATTGATCCATGGGCTTTTTGTGGATAAGAGAATGTTATGTTCAGCTTTAATTGTTTGATTTACAGACTATTCACAAGGGAGGACAAAAAGAAGGATTTCAATGACCAAAAAATAACTTGTTTTCTAAGTCTTGTGAGAAAATATTTTAAAAGCATTTAGATGACAGTAGGGATTGTTGTCAATTTGGTTGAAAATGAGATGTTTTCTGTTCGAATAAGAAATAATTATTTCGGAATAAATATGGACTGTGCGGTCACTTGATTACGCTGTTTTTTTAATCCCATTTGAACAAGCTATCAGGGAAATAAAATTTATATTGCACAAATGGAATTGGAAGAACTTCAGTCAAATGAATTAAAGAATACTGATCAAGTTCCTTTATTTGTAGCTAGAACTTGATACAATTAATGGCAATGCAATGTAAAATGAGTATTTGTGCGGCTGGGGGAAATAGAAATGTTAAGAAATGGTCATGACATAAATGAAACACTATTCCTTTGTAATACAAAATTTGACTTTTTACTCTTTCATCCTGTCTGATTATGTTTATTCTTTTTATTTATTTGTTGTTTCACATTTATTGTAACTTAATCGGACATAATGTTATATAACATTATAGTAGTAGGACTAATCATCCATGGAGTATTGAACTCTTCTTCACTGGCTGTAGAATAGCCAGTTGGATAGAGGCTACACAGAATGGATGGGTTTAATCACCTAGATGACTTTTTTTCTGGTTTAGGCCTATTGATTATAAACAGAGCAATTTATAAGTTAAGTTGTTGGAGTATCTCCAGTTAGGGAAAGGATGGAAGACCATCCTAATGTGTTCCAGATGATTGCTCCTTACATGGATATCACAGGACAATAGTTTTCTGTGGGTCTGAGCACTGGGATCAGCCATCTGGCTCACAACTTCAGCGGAGCCTTTTGAAGGGCACTAAGTTTGCACACTTCTTTCTAATTTTTGGAAATTCCTTGTTAACATTTTAAAATTATTAGAGATCTTTAGAATGACAAGTCTGAAAAATCTTTATTGGGAGAGTTTATCTTCAACTCTAAACAAAAGAAAAAATAATTATAAGCTGAAGAGCTTAAAAATCTTGAAATAAACAGAAAAAGCTATTAAAATTTTATTTAAGAAAGTATAAATGGATTAAGGGTCCATATAAATCTGAAATATTGATGTTTATTATAAGATAATGGAATTTATAAAAATACCTTGTCATGGGAAACAGACTTATTTTGATTATCCTGTCTATTGCAAGACAGAAGAAAAGTGATGATTTTAGAAACTTGACTCTAAAGGGGATTAAAGATTTTATGCTGAAGGAAAAAAAATACAACTCTGTTCTTGATATCGGTTAATATTCAGGCTTACAAAATGATACAAGAGGTTATAACATCAGAAATATTAAAGAAGAACTTTGAGGATTAAGGCCAGAAATTAATAAGTATAGTATCAACTCTGAGTAATGATGTCTACTTTTATGGAAAGACTATGTCTGAAAGTTGTAAATGAAGGAATGACATGATCAGCAACAAATTTTATCTGACAAAAGACAAACAAAGTAAAAAATGTGAAACTGCAAATAACAGGCAATGATAATGATTTGGAAAAAGATGTATTGGATATACAAAAGAAACTGGCTGAAGTTTTAAAAGTTAAAATGATAAATTGAGAAAATTACTTGGAAAATGTTTTTTATTAGATCTACAAAAGAGGCTTGTTAAAGCCTTGAAGAAATCTGTGTAATGAGATAAAGAAGAATTGAAGAAGAACCAAATCCTGTGACAATATTTGTCTGAACAAATTAAGATTGTTATAAGTAAAAGGAAGGAATATGAAATTGGGATCTTTTTTTTGACTAAGGTTAAACTAAGACATTTTTGGAAATTTTTTGCAGCCCTTTCTGGACTTTTTACTGACACCATAATTGGAAAGTGGATGTTAATGGATTTTCTAAGATAGGGGATGGGATATGGATATGGAATCCAGAGATATCAGTTTAGTGATGAAATATTGAATTTGTTTATATTGTCATGAAGGCTGGAAGTCATCTCTCTCTCTGAAATTATATATTTTTTTCTTTTTCTTTTTTTCCTGCACTTTTTCTTCTTTTTCCTTCTCTTCTCTTTTCCTAGCATTAATTTGTATTAATTTTTAATATTGTAATTCAAATTCTTAATAAAAATTATACTCAAAATAGCTATGACAATAAGGTGGCAGAATGGCAGTATTTATATTGGCTGCAAATACATTCATATTAGGAAAATGGTAAAATGAATTAATGTAATATATTTTTGCAATAACATAGGGGCATGCATTTCCACTCGTTAAACTTATACAGAAGCAGAGTTATGTTGATACTAGAAGAACGCAACAAATAGTGTTAAAGACAGTTAGTAGGTTATCATTTTCATTTTTAACTGGAGGCATTTGGAATTCAGAGCATTTTTATAAAACATAAAATAAACATTCTGTTTTAACGCTGGCATTTGGTTTATAGCAAGCTGATTCCCATTTCATATTTTCAATTACCAGGCAATATTTAAAAAAATAAGTTTTGGAAGGAAATCTGTTGGATGCCCCTGATTTACAAAATAAACACATATTTAAGAGTATATTGTGCATTCAGCATTTGCAGACAACAGAAATTGGACAAAGCAATAGAGTGGTCAATGTCTGGAATACTCTACCTGACTCTGTGGTTTCTCCCCCAAACCCCAAAAACTTTAACCTTAGACTGTCTACTATTGACCTCACCCCTTTCCTAAGAGGTCTGTAGGGGGTGTGCATAAGCGCACCAATGTGCCTACCGTCCCTGTCCTATTATTTCTTTTATTTTTCTTATATGTACCCATTTCCTGTATTCATAACTATGTATATACTTATACCTATTATCTTGTAAGCAATTGACAAATCAAAATAAATAAAAAATAAAATAAAAAATAGATGTAATGAGAAGGGAAATACAGCAAACAAGGAAACTGAAATTGGGAAACAGTTGGAAAATCTGGCAAATAAATTATGTCAGATAGGACATGATAGCAAACGAAGATGAGTAATGTTCAAATTGATATCCAGATTTTATATCATCATCCTACGTTATGCTGAAAGTTTTTTTTATCTTGATCACAGATTTCGGTTTTCAAAAACAGAAATGGCATATTTTTACCTTTGCTTAGCTGAACTGGAACACTTTCAGATTTCATCATTCTTTGCTGCTGAAATGGAGGGAGTTCTACTGTGCTCCTTGTGGGCATGACAACAGAAGAAACATTGCCACTGCTACCTGCAACTGGAAGAGTTGCACTGCTAGAAGTCATTGCTGGGGAAATCAGCTTGCGACCAAAATTCAATAAGCTACTAGAAACCTTATTTATGTTCAGAGGAGCAACCTTTGCATTGACACTGAAAAAGAAAAAAGAAAACAAACTGCTGCTATCATGTTTAATTGACACTACCAAACTAATAGGAAAATTTCAAAATGAGTTTGTTGTAATTAAGGACCCCCCTCATCCCATTAAAATATTACAATGATTCTAGAGAATATAATGCAGTATTATTCTACTTGTAATACTAGTTATTTCTAGGGAGGTAAATCGTTTCATTCTCTGGAGCCTTTGAAATTCACAATGAACTTTGTTCCTCAGGAACAGTTTTATTTACTGGAAAAAACAAACTTGTCTATTTTAGGAATATTTTACAACCAATATCATTCATTCATTCATTCATTCATTCATTCATTCATTCATTCATTCATTCAATTTTCTGCCCATCTTGTTTCAAAGTGACTCTGAGCAGCTTACAGCATGCGAATGTTAAAACCATCAGAGATAAATATTTCAAACACAAAATGAAAATACAATGAAAATAAAATCATAATTACAAGATGGGAAAGAGGGAGCCAGATTTTGGAGAAGGGGTGAGAGGTTGGATTTCATATTAACTAATCAACCACTTCCGGTGTGATACTCCCCTGTTGGGGCCTCAAGCCATTTGTGAGAACAAAATCTTAAGACTCTTGCCAAAGATTAGAAGGGTGAGAGTCAGGGGTGGGATCCCACTGGTGTAACTACCGGTTTGGTGATTTGCAATTTGCGCGCGCATACGCGCTTCGCACGCCTGATGCACACTACACATGCGTGTGAATCCTCTTCAGCTTGCTGCCTGGACAGCTGAGCAGTGCTGCGCACGGGTGCACAGCAGTTGAAAAAGCACTTTTTTCCTGCTTTTTCAACTACAGCTATGCCGCACAAAGCAGCTGAGATTGAAAAAGAAGGAAATAAAGGACAGGTAAGAGCCTGGGTGGGCAGGTGGGCCAAAACAGCAGCAGACATAGAACTGGTTGTATGTCTGCTGCTCTTCAGAGCTACTGGTTCTACAGAGCCAGACAGAACTGGTAGAATCCCACCCCTGGTGAGAGCCAATCTCACCTCAGAAAGTAAGATATTTAACAGGGCAGTAGTCAGGGATGGATAGAGATAACAGATAGAAATTAGGCGAGAATGATCATTGCTATGTATGAATTAAATACAGAAGGTTGATAATTATAAACATGTTGATATAATTAACAAAATTAGAAATAAGCCAATACAAAGAAATTTAAATAATTTTTCTGTTACACTGCTATATTTATTGATATTTAAATATCAATATGTAATAGCAGTGCAACAAAACAATTTTCATTTATGAAATATTTTATAATACTTTATAATATAATAGAAGTACAGAGGTAAAGTAAGGATATATTGTTATAGAATAGATTGGTGATGATGAAATGAACATTATAAAGTAGATTAAGTAAAAATTGTGATTTGCTGGCATAAAATGATGTAATATTAGTAAAGTCTAGTAAGTAATTAATAATAGTAATAATATAAATATATATAGTGGATTTATGATATAAGGATTAATGCAAATTGGAAGGGAAAGACTGCAAAGATTGTGCACAATGATTTGTACCAACTGACACACTGTATGTAACTGAAGATCGTTTATGTTTTATGTTTGTTTTGTTTAAAAAAAATAAAAAACTTGTATTTAAAAAAAAGTTCCATTTATGTATGCATGCAGGTTTTTGTTATATTGTTGCTATATATTGATTTAAGCAGAAACAGATAAGGTATAACAACAATGTAACAAGAAGTTGCCTGCCTCATTTTTGGTAAGTTGCTTTTTTATTTATTTATGTATCTATATGTAACATTGCTGTAACATTTTGTTTCCATTTATGTTATATTGATGCTATATATAGATATTTGTTTTGATTTGTTTTTTCCCAATAGGAAAAAACAAAGGAGAAAGAAGCATCAAGATGAATAGTAAAATAATTTTTATTTATTTATGTATTTATTTATTTCTTTAGTATCTGTTTTATTTTTATGATTAATAAAAACAAAAACAGATACTAATAAATAAATAAATACATAAATAAATAAAAAAACAACTTACCAAAAACGAGGCAGGAAACTTGGCTAGCCAGCTACGCCAGGGTCCTCCTCAGTCTTCCAGCTTGCTGCAGCGAGGACGCCAGGGTCGCTATGCCAGGGTCCTCCTCAGTCTTCAAGCTTGCTGCAGTGAGGACGGCTGGCCCGGGAGTTGGCACTTGACCGGGTTGGCGGCGGCAGCAGGAGAAGGTAGGCGACTGGTAGGCTTGCTGCTTTGCATCCTCACTCACCAAGTGATGGGAAGGCAAGGCAGCAACCCTTGGGCCGCGGTGGTCGAAGGATGGTGGTGCCAGATTAGCCAAGATGGCGGCTGCCGGCCGGCCTAGCCAAGATGGCGGCCGCTGAGTGGACGAGGCAGCAGCAGCCGGCCCGGGAGTTGGCACTCGACCAGGCTGGCAGTGGCAGGAGGAGGTAGAGGACCGGCGGGACTTGCTGCTTTGCCTCCTCACTCACCAATTGGTGGTGGGAAGGCAAGGCAGCAACAAGGGCTGTGGGCGAGGGAAGATGGTGGCGGGCGAGGCAGGGAGCATCGGCGAGGGCAGTGGGTATCCTGGGAGTTGACACTTGACTGGGGCTGTCAGCAGCAGGCAGGAGGCCAGGTCATACTTACCAATCTGTGTCTTTGGAGGCCAGGGTAGGCAGTCTGGGCGGGCGAGGATGGCTGGCGGCGGCAGCGGCCAGGGCTTGTGTCTTCTTTAATGGCAGCCACTGCGGGAGGCAGGCCAGGCAAGGCAGGGCCTGGGAGGAAGGCCGGTCGGGCGAGGGCGGTTCGCGGTGGTGGCGACCGGGGCTTGCGGCTTGCCCTCACTCAGCAGGGTGGCAGAAGGCAAGCAGTGACAGCTGGCTGGATGGCTGGGCTGCTTCGGCTGCTGCTGGTGTAAGTGATGGTGCCGGGTGGGAAAATTTTTGTAGGTAGCGCACATGCGCTATAAGTAGGGGTGGGGCAGGGAAGAATGAGGCATGGATTTTTGCACATGCATGAAAAATCTGCATGTGCAGTAAAAGAAAAACCGGTTTTTTTAGTGTAGGAGCGGCAATAGGGGCAGGGGCTGGGGCCAGTGAAGGGAGGGGTGGGCGGGGGAGAATGAGACAAGGATTTTAATGCATGTGCAAAAAATGTCACGCATGCACAATAAAAAAATTGGTTTTTGTCCTGTAGGAGTGGTGGAGAAGGGAGGGGCCAGCGAGGGGTCGGTTTTACTGGTTGTTAGAACTACTGGTGACTTTAACAACCAGTTCTATAGAATCCAGTAGAATCCCACCCCTGGCAGTAGTCATGGCCAAATAATGGAGGAAGAGTTGGAAAGGACCTTGGAGATCTTCTAATCCAATCCACTGCTCAAGCAGGAAACCCTATACTATTTCAAACAAATGGTTGTCCAATCTCTTCTTAAAATCCTCCAATGATGGAGCACCCACAGCTTCTGGAGGCAAGTCATTACACCAATTAATTATTCCCACTGTTGGGAAATTTTTCCTTAGTTATAGGTTGGTTTTTTCATTGATTAGTTTCCATCCATTGCTTCTTGTCCTGCGTCAAGAGCTTTGGATAATAGATTGACCTCCTCTTTTTTGTGGAAGTTCCTTAGATATTGAAACACAGTTGTCATGTCACCTGTGATTCTTCTTTTCATCAAACTAGACATATCCAATACCTGCAACTGTTCTTTGTATGTTTTAGTCTCCAGTCTCCTAATCATCTTTGTTGCTCTTCTCTGTACTCTTTCTAAGAGAGTCTCAACATCTTTTTTATATTGTGTTGATCAAAACTAGATGCAATATTCCAGGTGTGCTCTTACCAAAGCATTATATAGTGGTACTAACACTTTATGTGATCTTGCTCAAATTCCTTGGTTGACTGCATCTGCAGTATGCCCCTTCTGTTAATGCACGTGGGGCAGGCAACTCCCCTAAGGGTGATAGGGTTTTTCAAGTAACGCGGGTCCATGCTATGCAGGGTTCTAAAGATAATAACCAACAGCTTGAATTGCACATGTGAGCAGACCGATAACCAGAGCATTTCACAAAGCAATGGTATATCATGGGCCATTCTATAAGCCCTAAAACTGTCCACATCATTACACTCTGTACCAGTTAAAGCTTCAAAATGCTCTTCAAGGGTAGCCCATGTAAAGTGAATGCAGAAGTCCAAATGTGAGATGACTAGGGCTTGAGTGGCTGAACACATGAATTCCTAATCCAGGAAAGGCCATAACTGGCACACCAGACAAAGTTGTATAAAGGCTTTCTTAGCCTTGACTATATCAGGATTCCGGCAGTTACTCCAATTAAATCATAAGCCTCAAGCCACGCTCCCAAAATTCCAAAGGATTTATTACAAGTTAATTTCCCCACACCTGTCTGGGTGTATCATCCAATGAAACATGTCCATAGCCAAGAGTCATCAATCATGCTCTCCAATTATATTTTTGCGCGGCTGAAGCTTCAGTCATCTAATTTGAAGAAAATATGAATGGAATGTACTTTCGATTCTACACTGCTGCCTGCTCTTTGAAACTCACGCCCCCTCTTTCTGTTGACAACTATAAAACATGTATACAAAATGTTTTATGAGTTGACAGACTATCACCTACTCTTCAAACAAGAGTCATAAGTCCAGGAGAACCCACAAGTTGCAGGCTGGGTCTGTCTGGAGTAATGCCATCCCATCAAGATCAAAGCATGTCAAAGTCCTGTGTCTTGAAGTTTCATGAATCCAAATCCATTTGGTCTTGATAAAGTTCAGCAAAGCCTATTGTCCCCCATTAAGGCACCCACAGCCTCCAAGCTCCATGAGAGGGCATCACTTGGATCACCGGGGTGGAGATATAAAATTGAATATCAGCATATTACTGATAATACCTCAACCCATGGTGGTGAATGTTCTCACCCAGTAGCTTTAAGCAGGTGTTAAAAAGGAATGGAGAGAGTACTAAGCCCTGCAGCATACCACAACCATGGGCTTGACCTCTTATTATCTATCAATACCAATTGGGATAGGCCTTGGAAAAAGGAGTCAAATCAGTGCAAAAGGCCCCGGGAACATACCCTCCTGCAGTGAGAAGTTAATCACTTTTGTACCCACCTGCTAATCACTGTCCTGGAGGTTTTCATCAACGAGGCAGGGCAAGGATCTAACTGAAAGATGGTTCTACTAACAACATTGAAGACTCTGCCCATTTCCTTTTCCTTCCCCAAACTAGTGACCACACTATTAAAAGCAAATAACAATGCCTTTCTATAACCAAAACCCATCAAAATTAAAGAGTAATCATTAGTGCTTTCAACATCTCTTGTTGTTGCCATTAACAATCAATAATATCTGGAAAGGCTCATACTGCCTGTCTCCCGTTTATGCTCTAAAATAGTGGTTCCCAAAATGGGCGGTACCGCCCCCGGGGGACGTTGAGATGCCTTAGCAATAAGAGGCAAGGGGGCCAGCAGGGGGGCGCTAAGAGGCAGCAAGGGGGCTTTCGAGGCGCCGGCCATGCAGGTTCACTCTTGACTGTAGCACCACTTCAGAGCCGGCACCTTCAGTGTGGAAGTGGTGGCATGTAACGTGCCACCGCGGCCGCATTCAACGTGCCGCCCCCCTGCCACCTCTTAGCGTCCCCAAGGGGGCTGGCAGAGGGACGCTAAGGCGGCAGGGGGGTGTTTGAGGCACCGGGCAGCCCTGCAGTTTCACCCATAGAGGTGCCGGCTCCGGAGTGGTGCTAGTCAATGGGTGAACCTGCAGGGCCAGTCGGCGCCTCGAATGCCCCCCTGCTGCCTCTTAGCGCCCCTCTGCTGGCCCCCTTGGGGATGCTAAGAGGCGGCAGGGGGTGTTCGAGGCGCCGGCCTGCCCTGCAGGTTCACCCATTGACTAGCACTGTTCCGGAGCCAGTGCCTCCAATGCGGCAGCATGTTGGGAAAAGCCACCGCCACCACTTTCCCAACGTTCCGCCGCTGTCGCATTCTGCCTGTCTGTCCGTCCATGTCCGTCCGTCCATCCATCCATCCATCCATCCAAAAGTTCTGTCTGTTTGCCTGCCTGCCTTCTGCCTACCTACCTGCCTGCCTGTCTGTCCCTCTCTCTCTTTCCATTCATCCATCCATGTTCGAAGCGCCGGCCCCACAGGCACATCGGGAAAGTAGAAAGTAGAGCAAAGCCAGTCTGAGAAGGAGGGAGGGAGGGAAGGAGAGAGGGAGTGAGAGAGAGAGAGAGAGAGAGAGAAAGAGAGAGAGACCTGATGCATCAGACTGAATGACGCCTAGTTTAGACTGAGGCCCTTTTCCACATTAAAACATCTTTGCCAGCACATTGAAAAATCTTTGGCTTCTATTAAAGGTTTTGTGGACGAAACATGGTCAAGACTATCAGGAAGCTCTCACATTTTGTTGAGGCTTTAAACAGGATCCACTGGACCAGATCTCCACCCTAAACATTACTTTTCCCCAATGTATTACAGTGCCAATTCTGAAGAAGGCAAACCCAAAATGTACTGGTAAATTACAAGGAGAACACACACACACACTCCCTTCTAACCCTGCTGGAGCAGATGATTGGACTAGAATAGATATCTCATTATCTTTCTCCTCCCTCTCTCCCTCCTTCTTTATTTCTTTTTCTTTCTTTCCACCAACGCCAGAAAGCCACCATCAGTGGCTCTCTCCCTCTCTCACACAAACAGAGGCAGGGGTGGGATTTAGACCCCTGATCTAAAGCTGTCAAAACTCCAAAAACAGGTCAAGTAGCTCTGGGGAGGCCAGTCATAAATTAGAAAACTTGCTAAACAGCCGGCCATTAAGTGAGGATCACTTGTATTTGGTTTGCCAGTCACCTGGCCACGCCCACCCAGTCACATAACCAGTAAGCCACACCCACCCAGTCGTGTGACCAGCAAGCCACACCCTCAAATTAGACCACACCCACAGAAATTTGAATCCCACCCCTGGGTGGGGGGCACCGAGGATGAGTTTGTAGCACCAAGGGGGTGGTGGACTGAAAAAGTTTGGGAACCACTACTCTAAAACAATCTTTGGGTCTCTCAATCTCTCTCTTCCTCCTAATAAAGAAAGATGTTAGTGGACGTATTCATATTGTTTTATAAGCTGACTGTATATCATTACAGTTAGAGATAATTTGTTCGTAACTACCCCCTTTCTCTTGTACAATAATTTTGGTGGTTCATTAACTTTTTTGTGTACATACTCTTAACTTGCAATGCCCTTGACATAAATAGCAACCATCTTAAATTGTTGTTACAAATTTTACAAGGCCCATGATATAGATATTTTAACAAATGAAGTTCTATCTTTATGCTAGTTTTGAATGCTCTGATACATAAATGTAAGATGATTAAGACTATAATGCAAGGGTCACAATTTCTTTACCATCATGGGGAAAAGATGGAAATATATCAGAAAAAGGGACAACACTGATAAAAAATGAAGGTTAGTTACCTTATGGTCATTAAAAATATATTTAAAAGCAAGGTATTGTTTAAATGAATGTCAAGGATACAAGAATGCAATACATGGAGAAAACAATTTTGTTAATCATAATAAGAATAGCTGACCTTGAATATCAATGAGATATTTTTAAAACAAAGCTATGCAATGATTCAACCTCTACAGTGTGTGCAAATGAAATGTTTTGTTTTATAAAGTTGATTCAAGGACATCTCTTTCTGCATACAAGAACTAGAAAAAAAAAACGGCTATAATACGGTAAATTTATTTATTTTTAAATCTGCACAAATTCTTGTAAATCAAAGTAATGTAAATGTGAATGAATTTGTAACAGTTGGTTCCTCTTTTATTTTTTTTCTCATAGTAGTATGGATTTCTAGTCAGTTAGATGCTCCAATTTCAGATGAGAAAGACCTATTTCAACAATAATAGAATGGAATAGAATACCTTTATTGTCATTGCATTCTACAAATACAATGAAATTTGAAAGCTACTCCAGCACAGTGCCCCAAACACCACATCACAATCATACTACAGAGATAATAATAATGATAATGATGATGATGATGATGATGATAATGATAATGATAATGATAATGATAATAATAATAATAATAATAATAATAATAATAATAATAATAATCGTCATCGTCATCGTCATCATCATCATCATCATCTAGTCTAAAACCTATCTAAAACATATAGTAAGTTAGATAAAAATGCCACTATATACATAGGACTAAATCACATATGCATTATTTGATTCAAGACAATTATTGCCTTGGAAAAGAAACTGTTTCTCGGACTATTAGTCCTCATTTTAAGACACCTATAGTGTCTCCCTGATGGTAACAGTTCAAAATATGAATGACCAGGATGAGAATGGTCTGTGGAGATTTTTAATGCTCTAGAGAGGAGTCTGGTCTTTGCAATCTCTTCCAAAGAAGAAAGACAGCAACCGATGATTTTTTGTGCTGTTTATAACTCTCTGGAGCATCTTCTTATCCACTACAGATCACCCAGCATACCACACCATTACACAGTATGCCAAAATGCTCTCGATGGTAGAACGGTAAAAAGTAACCAGCAACTTCTCACCCAGATCACTCTTTTTCAGCAGCCTCAGAAAGTGCAGGCGCTGTTGGGTCTTCTTTGCAGTGGCCATAGTGTGGACCAACAAGTAAGGTTGTTGGAAATATGAGTTCCTAGAAATTTAACTTAAAATGGTATCTACTGTATAATTGAGTAATATTACAAAACTTGTTCAAAGCAAGTCATCTTTATACCTAAGTTCTTCTTAAGGCTAACCTTATTAACTGTTAACAAATAAAATATAACTTATTACCTTTTAAACCCTATTAAAAGTGAGATATACTTCACTAACATACAGCTTAATTTGCTGCTATCTCCCTTCTGATATTATATTACATAAAATTATATTAGCTTACTATTATTCTAGTAAGTGTGCAAAAGAATAAACATATCTAAATGTCACAGACAATTCAGCAAAATTTGAATAATATCTTTAAACTGTATTTCCATAAAATATATCAAAATACCACTTATGCATCATCACAAAATCTCCAGAACTGTACAGCCTACAAACTTGAAATTTGGCACGTATGTTCTTCTTGGCTTCTAGGTGCTCACTAAGAAATGATTTTTCAAAATGACCATCAGAGCATTAGTATTTCATATATTATTAACACACTCTGATGCTAAGGAGTTCTTCTCCCCCTCCCCACCTGAAAAGAACACAAGCAGAAGAGAGGAGTTTCAGTTTCATTTCATAGCAGCAACCAGCTTTAATACAGAACAGTTGAGCTAAGCCACGTCCAGGCTCCTTGCTGTCTCCTTCTTGCTCATACAGAAAATACTGCTTCAGTTTCCAAACAGCCCTCAACTCTCTCACACACTGACAGGATGCTAGCCAGATGAATCCCAATGGATGCTGGTAGGCAGAGGCACAATTCCCCCCCCCCCCCCCATTATTTTCCTCCCCAAAAACTAAGCCCGATCACAGTTTCGTAGCGAAGCAGGGGTATAGAGCTAGTACGAAATATGAGCACATCTGCCTTATAGACTGTTGATGGCAATATATCAATTTTTGTTTTTAAAAAAGTTTCTCTCCAGGGGTCTTCAAACTTGACAGCTTTAAGACTTGTGGACTTCAACTCCCAGAATTCCTTATCCAGTCATGTTAGCTCAGGAATTCTGGGAGTTGAAGTCCACAAGTTTTAAACTTGCTAAGTTTGAAGACCCTTGATCTAATTTCTCTAGATACCAAAGCAATAACTTGCTGGAGATTTATGCCCATGAATCCTTGTCTTGTAGATGTTGTGATTGTTCACAGGTTAAGGAAAGACACAATTTAATTATGTGTGAAGTAATATAATAACTGGGGCGGCGGGGTGTGTGTGTGTCAACTATGCAAATAACAGCCGGTCTTAAAATTGTAGTGGCTAAGTATTTCTTACAGACCAAATTCTTACTACCAATGTTCAATAACTTGTATAGTCCCTTGAGTCTCAAATAACTGAAAAAAATTTTCCATGTTAATTTGAATGCTCTTTACAATTGGCTGTGACAAATAAAGTGGGCTTCTTGATACTTGAATTTTAGCTATGGAATAGCCTCTATCAGGTCTACCTTTCAGAGATTTCAGAGCAATATAGGTGTCACAATAGGCAAGGTCTTTCTTGTGTCAACTCAGTTTTCTAAGATTGAGAAAATTATTCTAATATTTTGTTATCATCACTGAATAATTAGCTAAAATTTTTGGTTCCTAACATACATAAAATATATTTGAAGTATGTATTGGAATTATTGACAAAGCACCTTTACAGATAATATACAAAGCATAATTACCGAGTTTTATTCATTAAGTCAGCTCCACGTGCTTTGTAGTAATCCAAGTTCTGTTGGAATTGGTGAGCTATAGGTCTGGGATTTCTCTAGAGAGAGAGAGGGAGAGAGAGACGGAGAGAGAGAGAGGGAGAGAGAGAGAGGGAGAGAGAGAGGTATTGTTAGAGTGCATAATTGAAATTTTAAAATGTGACCAACCTAATTCCATCCAATAAGATTTAAATTAAAAGTACTGACTTTTTAAATACATGCATTAAACATCAGAAACAGAACTATTCAATCTCAAGTTGCAGTGTACCTTTCTTAACAAAATTTAACAAACTAGCACAACCACTAGATGGTGCATCCAGCCTTTTTCTACACTTATCAAAACATTCAAGATGAAACATTAGGCATAAATAAAAATGCTATATATAAACATATATGTATACACATATACACCTCATTTTTATTCATTAATAATATGATTTTATGAATCATTAATAATATTAAATATTAGTTTGCTATAATGGGAATTGAATAATGGTTATTAAAATGCTAATGCACATATAATCAGTATGATGTACAATTAGTCCACCATTTTATTTGGTAGGGTTTCAGGAAGAGGGAATAAGACTTTTTAAGATCTATTTTTGAAGATAATAATTACTGCAAATGTATCTAAGATTTTTAAAATTTAATCCATTTCTAAAAATAAAAATTTTCTATTAATAGATAACACAGAGATGGTTCAAAGGTTCCAGTGATAGGTTTTTAGGACAAAAAGACATAGAAATATTTTTCAAAGTCTTACAAAACATCAATTAAGGAATCAGTTGGAGGATGGAAAAAGAAAAAAAAAAGCTATTTTTAAAACTGGTCCTTCCTGATTGATGTCTAGATTGGACCGAACTTGGAGAGGCATATTGAGATCATTTCAGGATACTATTTGATCATGGCCTCAATGTCCCTTAATTTATCTTTTTTTTTTCAATTGCTGAGTTAGGAATTTCTGGTATTTCTATATGAGGTATTTCACCCCTTTTAATTAGACAGAATTACTCCTGGTCCTGGCTGGACATTTTGATTTATTTTCATTTTCTGGTGGTTCTGATAGTAGAGGTTAGGTAAGGCAGCAAAGTTGTTAATATAGGATTGAACGGAACATGAGAGTTCTGATTTCTTTGTCTGTCTGTCTGTCTGTCTGTCTGTCAGTCAGTCAGTCAATCAAATATTTATTACAAAGACCAGTACAATTAAAAATGATCCAGGAATTTTAGAATAAAATAATAACAAATAAAATCTACGTTGAAATTATAAACTAGCAGTTTATTTATCAGTTGCACATAAACAAGAGCGCAGCATAAACTATAATGTAATAGTCCTTAAATTGTGAAGACCTATAATTATTAGGTACTAAGATTTTCTAGTTTGAAATGTGACTTCTTTCTCTGCTATCAAGGATGATAGTGTGACTTGTGGATTAAATTAAGCTACATGTAATAGGTGATGTTAATTATTATTTAAATCATATTTATAAATATAATTGCGACAAATTAAATATTTCACCCACTAAGTTATTTTATACATAGCAATATATTTAACTGAATCATATTTTTTTAAATACACTTTATTGATTTTACAATTAAAATAGACCAACAACACATACATAAATGCAAGAGAGAAAAAGAAAACAAGAAAAAAAAAGAATAGAAAGAAAAAGATAGAAAACAATTAAAAACATTTTCATCTTCAACAGTTTGTGAGACCTCCTTTTTATCCTTATTTTATGCCATATACACAATTAATCCTTACATATATCTTTATATCACTACTATGATTCTATCATATCTTCTTTTTCCTTTTAGTGTGAAATCTGTCTTTGGTCTATCCATTTGTATCAGCAGTTCCAGCTGTCGTAATATATTGAAGTGTCTTTATCTTTTAATACCAAGGTTAATTTGTCCATTTCTGCACAACTAGAAATTTTTTGAATAATCATCCCCTCTGATGGAACATGAGGCTGTTTCCAACATTGTGCAAAAGCCAATCTGGCCGCTGTCAAAATATGTATTATTATATATTTCATTTTTTTTGGTAGTTCTTTATCAAAGATCCCTAATAGAAAGGACTCTGGTTTAAATTCGATCTGTTCTCTTGTCATTTCCTCCAGCCAATTTATAATTTTCTGCCAATATTTTTGAGCTTCTGTACAAGACCACCGCATATGGAAGAAAGTTCCCTCTTTTTTTTTGCATTTCCAGCAGTTCAGACTCATATTGGGGTGCATCTTCGCTAATCTCGAAGGAGGAAGGTGCCACCTGTAAAACATTTTATAGACATTTTCTTTGTACGCTACCGATTTTGTGATTTTGTTATTTCTACCCCAGACCTTTTCCCATTCTGTTAAGGTGATACTACGTCCTGTGTTCCTACTCCAGGCTATCATGTTCCCTTTAACAATTTCTTCCTCTAATTCTACTTCTAATAAATAATTATAAAAATTTTTTTTGCCTGATCCTAACAAAATTTTATCTAATTGCTGGAGTTTATTATTAATTCCAAATTCTTTCTTGTGCTGTTTGTATCTACTTTGAATTTGCAGATATGCCCACCGATCAATTTTTAATCCCTGATCTTGAAGGTCTTGCCACGATTTCAGATTTCCTTGAGTATCCAATAGGTCCTTATATTTAATCATTTTAGTAATATCCAGATTATTTGAGTGAGTCATTGCTTCCATTGTTGAGATCCAGATTGGTATCTTTAAGTAGTGTTTTTTCCATATTTTCTTCCAATTAGTCAATAATGAATCTCTGATTAGGTGTCTGTGAAAATATTTCTGGCTAGTTTTCCCAATATCCCATAAAAAAACATGCCACCCCCTCTGTAAGTCATGGCCTTCTAAGAGTAATATTCTCTTATTGCTTAAATTCACCCATTCCTTCAACCATACTAAAGAGGCCGCACTATAAAACAACTCCCAATTTGGGAGTGCCAACCCTCCCCTGCTCTTCATATCCTGCATTGCCTTTGAGTTTATTCTAGGTTTTTTCCCTTGCCAGATGAATTTTGCAGTTATTTTGTTAAGTTCTTCAAAAATCTTTTTGTGTACTTTAATTGGAATCGTCTGAAATATTTAGAGGAATTTTGGAAGAATATTCATTTTAATAGCAGCAATCCTGCCTAATAGTGAAAGTTGCAGTTTTCCCCATGTTTCTAAATCCTTCTTTACCTGTTGCATTAATTTGTCATAATTGTTTTCCTTTAGTGTCTTACAATGTGCTGTCAACCATATTCCTAAATATTTAACTTTCTTTATCACTTATAGTTCCATAACTTCTTCTAGTTCTAATTTCTGTTTTTCTGTTAAATTTTTAATCATTAATTTCGTTTTCTTCCGATTAATTTTTAGACCTGCTACTGCTCCAAATTGGTCTAATTCATTCATCAATTTTTGTTCTCTTTCTCATATCATCCGCAAACGCTTGCAACTTATATTCTTCTTTCTTAACCTTTAATCCTTTTATGTCTGGGTTCTGTCTAATTCGCATTAATAATGCTTCTAGTGATAATATGAAGAGCAGGGGTGAGAGTGGGCAGCCCTGTCTGACTCCTTTTTCTATTTTTATTGGGCGGGTATATTCCCCGTTTATTATAATATTCGCCTGTTGTATATCATAAATGGTTGTTATAATATTTTCAAATTTGGTGCCTAAATTCATATTATAATTTTTTGGGATTAAAAATTGCCAATTTAAGTTATCGAAGGCCTTCTCTGCGTCTAAAAATATAAGTGCTATTTGTTTTTCGGGGTGGGCTTTGTAAAATTCTAAAACATCTAATACTATTCTTAAATTATTCCTGATTTGTCTGGTTGGGAGAAATCCATTTTGGTCTTCATGTATATGCTCATTTAAAATTCTTTTTAGTCTACTTGCTATAATAGAAGAAAATATTTTGTAGTCAGTATTTAGCAAAGAAATCGGCCTATAATTTTGTATATATCGGGGATCCGAATCCTCCTTTGGGATCAGTGAAATCAATGCCCCCTCCATGAGTCCGGCATCCCGGCTGCCAATAAGACGTCATTAAAAACTTCCACCATAAGAGGTCCTATTTGTTCTACTATTGCCTTGTACAGCTCCCCTGGGATCCCATCTGGCCTGGGGATTTGTTGTTTTTCTGGTTCTTTATTGCTGATTTCAATTCGAACCAAGTGATGTCTTTGTTTAATAATTCTTCCATTTCTTCCCCAATTGCTTATCCTTCATTTCATCTAAATAGTTTCTTATCCTATCTTTGTTAACCTCTTCCTTTTTATATAACTCTTCAAAATATTTATGGGCAATTTCTTTTTTCTGTTCTATGCCTTGTTGTATATCCCCCTTTCCATCTATTAGCTGATAAATCCATCTTTTTTCTTTCCTTTTTAAAAATCTATATGATAGCCATCTCCCTGGCTTGATTGGCATGCTCAAAATGAGTTTGTCTAGTTGTATTCAGAATTTGTTTTGCTAAGCGTATTTTTCACGGAGCTGGCGTCGTGACGATATGGCATGCGATCTTGGAGGTCTGAGATCACTGCCGATATCTTTGCTCCTGGATGGTCCATTTGGATCTAAACTGTCCCGAAGAGATGGTGAATGTAAAGAGCGCATCCTGTCGATCCCAGGGATGTCGCAAAGTCCCTGATAGATCCAGGAGAAGCTCTTTTTGCAAGCGGCAAAGAGGCAGCCATTAAAGCTGCTGAAGTTGGGACAGCTCCGAAACAAAAGAGAACGGAAGGAGAAAGTGTGCCGGTTTGGTGAGAACTTTTTCTTTATTTTAAGATTTGAAAGGACACCCTAAGGAAAAGAAAGAATCTGTAAAAGTTTTGACAGAAGTGATTAAGCGGCGATTTTAAACAGGAATGTCAAAGTAATTTTTTTTTCCTCATTGCTGGATTTTCTACACATGATTTTATATTTTGAAACTGGACTGTTTTTTTTCTTCTTTCACCTATTCTTTCTCTCCTTTTTGACTTTATAATATTCTAGGCTAGAGACTCCCTTTTAGTCATCTTTTTAAATATCTTTTTCCCTTTTTAATTAATTTTTATTATATTTTGTTTGGAAAAGGAGGGGGAAAGTGAAAGCAGAAGAAACTTTGTAACACTGCCAACTAGAGGCTTGGAAATATTCTATTTCTTTTTCTTGACTAGACAAAGCTGAGAAAGAACTGAGACTTCTTTTCAAGGACATTGCTATTTGATAAGATAGAGGGAAGAGCATGGGACAGTATTATTGCAGGTGCTCTTCTGGGTTTCTATCAACAGCTGCAGTCTGGTGTTGAAGCTAATAGAAAAAAAAGGTGATAAGACTCTGGAGAAGAGAGTCATAAATTTTAACAAAAGCCTTGGATAATCAAACAAGGTGCAGTGTGCTCTTTTTATTTTATTTTTTAAGCAGTGCTATTTCTTACTTCAACAAACCCCCTCCTTACTAGTTTACTTTTCGTAATAGCTATTTGGATTTTTGGCCTTTTGGAACTTGTTTTTCTCTTTCTTTTTGTCTTTTGAAGTCAAATTTTTACGTTTCCTTCCTTTTCTTTTTAAGGAAGTAGTCTCTTTTCTTTTTTCTCTCTCCCTCCCCTTGCTTTTTTTTTCCTATTTACCTTCCATATTGGTTTTTTTATTTTTTATTTTTGTGGTTTTCTTTTTTTTCTTATGCATCCTTTTATACCTGAGATCTCTTAATTGGATTAAGGTGTTGAAGAACCTGAAGAACTATTCTTTTCTCTTTTTTTAATTTTTTACTTTTTACTTTTCCGGTCTTTTTCAGGATTTAACAATTTTTTCTTTTTTGTGTGTGTTTATGGTCTTTTCTTCCATTTTTGAGTTTTTACTGCTATCTAGCCAATCGATTGGATTAAGGTATACAAGAACCTGAAGAAATTTTATTATTACTATTATTATTATTGCCACTATTTGGTTTCTTTTTTCCTACTATTTTTATTTGGAATTGCAATTGGTTATTTCACAAGTGGATTAAGGTTTAGAAGAACCTGAAGATTCTGAATTGTCCGAAATGAGTAGGAAACTAACAGCCCCTGGTTCCTCAACTTCTACTTCTTCCTTTTCACCATCTGGAGGACAATGTTCAATACAGACAATGTCACAGCAAGAAAAAGAACAGGAAAAAGTGACCCTGCAGATGATTATGCAAGGAATTCAAAATATTGAAATAAGAACAGAGAACATTGAAAAGAGAACAGAGAACACTGAACAAAGAACAGGGAAAACTGATGAAAAGGTGGAGAACATTCAACAAATGATGATGAAGTATGATGAGAGATTCCAAAAAATTGAAGAAGATAAACAAAGAGATAAGAAGATTGGAGATATTGATAGCAGATTAACTGTGGATGAACAAGATAAAAGTGGGATGCTGAGTTGGGAGATGGACAGATCAGAATTTTATCTCAGATTCCAAAACATAGAGGAAGAAAAGGGACAAAATCTAGTTGAGATAATGATAGAAATTTTGGCTGAAGCCTTGGAAATAACTAAAGAGAAGATGATGGATGGAATAGATGAGGTTTATTGAGTCTTCACAAGATATGCAATGAGAAATAGCTTACCAAGAGAAGTTCACATCAGATTTACAAAGAAAGCCATTAAAACGCAAATATTGTAAGTGGCAAGAGAGAAAACGTTGAAATATAAAGACAAGGAGATTGTGGTTCTGAAACAAGTACCCAGAAGAGTGAGAGAGATGAGAAGAGAATACCGATTTCTGATCAAAATGCTACTTAAAAAAGAGGTGAATTATAGATGGCTGATTCCAGAAGGTTTAATGTTCACATGGCAAGATCAGACACATAGAATTGACTCAATTGAGAAAGCTGAATTATTTTACACATAATTTTTTGGAGGAAAAGAGGAAGAGGCAGAAAAAGAAATGTCACTAATTGAATTCCAAGAGGACTGCCAAATGACGACTGAAAAAGAAGAAGGTGCAGTAGGTGGAAAGGTGGAAGCCAAAGAACAACGTGAATCAAGATCTACGAGAGCTGCTAAACCTAACTACAAAATATAACCATGGAAGAGAAAAAACTGATTACAATTAATATAAATGGACTTAACTCAGCTGTTAAAAGGAAAACTTTCCATAAATTAGAGAAATTAAAATTTGATATAATCTGCCTACAAGAAGTACATATCAAAAAGCAACATGAACAATTGTTGATACAGCCCAAATTAGTGAAAATATTTACTTCTTTGACACAATGCAAGAAAAGAGGAGTGGTTTTATACATTAAAGATATTATCTCACCGAAATTTATCTATACTGATGACGATGGAAGAACACTAATGGTGGAAATAATGGACAATATGAAAACACTCCTGATTGCAATCTATGCCCCGAATGACAATCAAGAAGAATTCTATAAAAAATTACATATGAAAATAATTGAACTGGACTATGCTAATATAGTTATGATGGGAGATTTTAATGGAACTGTAGATAATAAACTGGACTATACAGCACAGAAAACAACAAAGCAAAACAGAAAGACTCTCCCTAAACCTTTTTTTTAAATGGTAGATGAAATAAATTTAAAAGATACATGGAGAGAAAGAAATGCTAAAACTAAACAATACACCTCCTACTCAAATAGACATTTATCATGGTCCAGAATAGATATGATATGGATGTCAACAGAATTGTTAGCTAATATTCAAGAAACAAATATTGAAACAAGTATTTGGGCAGATCACAATCCAATGACAATTAAATGGAAAGGACAAAGAAGAAGATTTAGATGGACGTTAAATAATACTATATTAAAGGAAAAAGACTTCACACAGTGGATGGAGAAAGAACTGGCTTTCTTCTTTAGAGAAAACAAAAAAGAAGATTCATCAATTCAGAATGTATGGGATACAATGAAGGCATATGCCAGAGGCTTGATACAAGGAAAAGAAATACCATGAAAAGACTAGCCTCTAAGGCATTAGAGGATGAGTATAAAGGACTCGAAAAAGAGCTACAGAAAATGCCACAGAAAAAGGACATTAAGTTAAAAATGGATATAATTAAACATAAAATGGGTCTAATAGAAAAAGAAGAATTAACACAGAAAATCAGAGGTGCTAAACAGAACTACTTTGAAGATGCAAATAAACCAGGTAGATGGTAGCATATAAATTGAGAAAGGAGAAAGAATCTAGGAAAATATTGCAATCAATAGATGACCAAGGGCAAGTTTGCTATGGTAGTAAAGAGAAGAAGGAAATCATATGAGACTATTTTGGGAAACTATACACACAAGAGAATATTGATGAGGAAAGAGTTAAACAGTATTTACAGAATGCTAATTTACCCCAGATACCTAAAGAGATTGAAACAATGTTAGAAAGCAATATAAAGATGATGGAGTTAACTGAAGCACTTAAGAAGCAAAATAATGGAAAGGCACCAGGCCCAGATGGACTTCCGGCAGAATTTTATAAAACACTACAAGAATCATTGAACCTTCCATTGCTAGAAGTTATGAATTAAGTTATGTTAAAGAAGAAGATACCTAAATCATGGTCAGAAGCTTATATTACACTTGTCCCAAAAGAGGAGGCTGATCCATTACAAATCAAGAACTATAGACCTATTTCCTTACTAAACACAGATTATAAAATTTTTGCTTCGATATTGGCAGAAAGACTTAAAAAATACTTAAACAATTTTATCCATCCTGATCAAAATGGATTTCTGCCAAAGAAACAAATGAAAGATAATGAGAGTAATCTTGGACACTTTGGAATACTATGAGGCACACCCTGAAAAACAAATGGCTTTGATATTTCTAGATGCACAGAAAGCATTTGATAATGTGAATTGGCGATTCATGTTATTACAGCTGGAACAGATGGGCTTTGCTAAAAAAATTATTCAAGCAATAGAAGCTATATATCATAAGCAAACGGCAAAGGTAATGATAGAGGGAGAACTGACAGAATCTACTGATATAAGAAAAGGAACAAGACAAGGGTGTCCACTATCACCTCTGTTGTTTGTGTTAACCTTGGAAGTGCTAAACAGAAATATTAGAGAAGAAAAGGATATAAAAGGGATGAAAATTAAAAAGGAAGAATTTAAGTTGCAAGCATTCGCAGATGATCTGGTTTTCATTTTAGAAGACCCACTAGAAACAGCATCAAAATTGATAGAAAAGATAGAGGCATATGGAAAGGTGGCTGGTTTGAAAATAAATAAAGATAAGACAAAGATTTTAACAAAGAATATGCTATCAAGACAAAAGGAAGAACTGGCAGATCTACTGAAAATTCAGGTCACGAATAAGATCAAGTACTTGGGGATACATTTGACAGAAAGATGCAGTACACTAAAAGAGAATAATTATATCAAACTTAAGCAGCAGATAGCGCTAGATTTGGCGAAATGGGAAAATTTACAACTGTCATTAATAGGGAGAATATCAACAAGCAAGATTAATATATTACCCAGAATTTTATATTTGTTCCAAACAATTCCAGTTAGGCTTGGAAAAGATTACTTTGAAGATTTAAATAAAATTGTGTTGAAATATATATGGCAAGGTAAGAAAGCGAGAATAAAGTTAAAACTTTTGCAAGATGCTAGAATTAGAGGAGGATTTGGTTTGCCTAATTGGGAGTTGTATTATAAAGCTACAAATCTGATGTGGGTTAAGGAATGGATAACACTAAGAAATACTAGATTGTTGACATTAGAAGGACATGATTTGTTGTTGAGGTGGCATGCTTTTTTATGGTATAAAGGAACTAAAACACAGGGGTATTTTAGAAGACATTATATACGGGAGACTCTGTGGTTAAACTGGGAGAAGATTAAAAGACAATGTTATTTGAAAATTCCAGTCTGGCTATCGACTATTGAAGCATTTTCTTATCCTATAATATACAAAAAGAAACAAACAGTTAGATATGGTGAAATATTGAATGAAAAGGGTGAACTCAAATCTATACAAAAACTAGAGGAACAAGGTATAAAGATGAATTGGTTTTCATATGCGCAAATACATTCAAGGTATGATAAAGACTCTAAAACAGAAGGTTTCTAGGATAAACTGACTGATTTAGATAAGATTTTGACAGGTACTGACGAAAAGGTGATTAAAAAATTGTATGGATACTTATTAGAAATTAAACTAGAAGAAGAAAAAGTTAAAGAAACAATGATTGCTTGGGGGAAGAATTTTGGATATGGGATTGATTTAGAGAAATGGCAAAAATTGTGGTCTCAAAATTATAAAATGACAACGTCAACAGCATATAAATAAAATTTGTATAAGATGTTTTACAGGTGGCATTTTCCCCTGACAAGAATAGCAAGAATGTTCAAGAACAAATCTGAAAAATGTTGGAAACGGTTGGCAAGAGTCAGGAGGGTGCTTTCTTCCTATTACTTCTTTCCTTTTTTTCTCCCTTCCTTTCCCTTCCATTTCCAGTAGGCAGCTAAATGGCTGTTGCAACATAAGGAAGTAAGTGAGACTAGCTGGGAACCTATCATAGAATGTTGAAATGAAGAGTCCTCATGACCACAGTTGCAGCCCAGTTACATTGCCACAATTTCCCCACATTTCATTTTTCAAGAGTCATGGGTCCTGGATTTGAAACACATTCTGTAAGCCAATTTGGCTAAAAATTATTGTTCTATGATACATTGTTTTGCCCAGTTAAAGATCACAACAGAAAGAGCTTCAATAATATATAAAATGAATAACAAATAACAAAACAACCCAACTCAGAATATTGTTTGGAACAAGTAAAAAAACACAGAATCTTGCAAGCCTGAAAGCACATTTTCCCTCCATGCCAAGAAAGTTGCTAGTTTCTTCTGAATTATTTGCCCCATCCATAGCTATGCTGCAGGCTAAGATTATTTTTATCTGACCATTCCTTGGCTGCACCTCTTCTCTCTATCTCTCAAGATAATACCCACATATCATTATGGTCTCTTGCTTGCTAAACACATCACCGAAATCAGCATATTTTGGGTGGTAAGGCTTTAGAACTCTTCTTCTGCTATTATGATTTTTTTAATAGAAATCAAAATGTGGCCTTTACAAAGGGAACTAAAGCTTATCGCCCAATCAAATAATTTGAGACTCATGGACTCAAAGCTAAGTAAAATCAACAGTAGGTAGAATTTGGGAGCATGGGCAAGATAGAAATCCAGGTATTCTATATCCAAAAACAATAGGCCTCCAGCCCAGGTGAGCTCCCCCCCACCAATGTTTATACAATCACAAGAGCTTGTTGATTGTTGAGGAATGCCTTCTTCTTTTACAAAATATAAATTCTTCCAAAACTGATCATGACTATGGTATATACACCCAGTCAACCTGGGATATACAGCCCCACAGACACTACTGGATATTATAGCTCTAGAGCTTGGGGTTTCATTCTTTCCCCACTTTAAGAGTCCATCTATAGCAAGTAAGGCACATTTTCTGAGATAGTGGGACATGGCTGCTTTGCTGGATATGTAGAACAAAATGACTCTAGCTCTTACAGCAGGGGTTCCCAACCCATGGGCTGAGGCCCATTCAGAGTTGAGCCATAGAGGTGACAGGTAAGCCCCCACATAGCTCCACTTGCACGCATAGCTCCAATTGTGCAAGCAGCAGGCGCATGTGCCCACTGTTTGAGCAAATGAAGCTGTGCGTGCATGCATGTGCACCTACTACTTATACAAAACACTGGTCCACAAACTTGGAAAGGTTGGAGACTACTGTCTTACAATACAAGGCCTACCTGCCTGGAACAAGCTTTTTACTTAGGATGAGACATGGTCTAGCTCTGCCAAAATTTATAAAAATTTTTGAAAGAGAGATGGAAAATATCAGAACATCAAAAAGGGGAATCTTTAACCTGTTTGATTCCTAGGATAAATTTGATCCATCAATATATAAAAAAGGATGGAATAAACCTTGCAGCATATATGGGAATTTTGTTACAAATGATTTATCCAGGATTTTATCTGTTTACGCATTTCTGGAACTGATCCATTAAATGGCCTTAAATCTATTCATGGGTCCTAAATAGATACAGAAAAATGTAAAATAATATAAAATTGCAAGTTTTTCTGGTAATATACATCACATTATTTTAGTTTTAGTTTACTTCAGCTACAGTCATATCACTGCTCAGAGATTCATTAAACTTCCCTTTGTGCTATGAGCATTATGATAAAAGGTGGTTGATAATTATTTTCATAACTTCTGAAATGGTAATAGTCTGTATTACTGTTGAGTTTCATATTAAGTCATAGCGATAAGGTTAGAACAATCATAGCCACATACAAAGATGAAATGATTCTGTTTCTGTTGCTATGTTGAAATTTTATTTACTATGGGGTAAAACAGATTTGCAAAATTCACAGTTAACTTAAAACAACCTTTTATTCATAGGCTTGACTGCCTTCAGGAAGAAAAGAACATCTGGTTACTTAAGGAACACAATATGTTCATTTCTATTACTTTTGTTTCCAATTGTTGTTTTTTTAATTTATTTGAACAATTCAAGTTAGAACGGTTTTTTTTATTCTAGAAAAAAACATTTATTTGACATACATTTAAAACAGACAAATCAATACACACACACACACACACACACATTTTACAGTGTATATTGAGCAATGGTTAATTTTTTTTCTTTATCTTTATCATTGACGTGATCTGCCTTGTTACAATAACTCCTTCGTTCTTTTAATGTTTTAATTTCTCTATATAGTTTAATTTCTCTATATAGTTTATAATTTTTCTCTATATAGTTCAAAATGCACGTCTTCTGTCATTTCCATAACTTATCCAAATATCAAATATTACCTTTTCTTTAACCAATCATACCAAATGTTCCATATTTCATAATAGTCACTATCTTGTTTATTTTTTAACAATTTGGTTAGGCTATCCATCTCAGCACATTCATGTATTTTTTTAATTGCCATAGCCTCTGAAGGAATGAAAGACAGTTTCCAGTTTTGTGCGTAGGTTATTCTGGCCACAGTTATGACGTGCAAAATTAAATATTGATATTTTTTCTCCATGTTTAAATCTATCATACTTAGCAGAAAGGTTTCGGGTTCAATTTTTAAATTTTGTTTTGTTATATTTAAAATCCAATTTCTAATATTTCTCCAAAACTTCTGAGCACATGGGCAAGTCCACCACATGTGAAAATATGTTTCGTGTGCGTAGTTACATTTCCAACAGTTGGGTGGTAGGTTGGGGGACATCTTAGCCAGTCTCGCGGGAGGTAGGTGCCAGCGATGAACCATTTTATATAAATTTTCTTTATACGAGACTGACATGGTTAATTTGTAATTTGTTTGCCAGATGTGTTCCCACTTATCTAATTCAATACTATGACCCACGTTTTTAGCCCAAATTATCATAGATTCTGTGACTATTTCTTCTTTTAATTTGTAATCCAAAAGATATTTATATGTTTTACTAATTGTTTTCTTTTCCACTCCTAGCCATATTTTATCTAATTCTTGTGGGATCATATTAAAGCCAAATTGTTCTCTATCTTTTTTATAATGGGATTGTATTTGTGCAAAGGGCCACCATGCTATCTCCTTTCCTTGAATTTGCATTTGGTTCCTATTTTTAAGCTCTCCAGTATCATGTAGTAAATCTTTATACCTGACAATATTTTCATAATCGAATAGATTTGGATATGTGACTGCTTCCAATGTAGATAGCCATAATGGAACCTTTGGGTAGTGGTTTTTTTAAATCTTTCCCCAGATATTGGACAACACATTTCTTACATGGTGCCTTTGGAAATATGAATGTTGTTTAGATTTTCCATCCCACATGAAGACGTGCCAGCCAAGTTGGAGATCAAAACCTTCTAATACTAATAACCTTCTATTTTCTAATTTAACCCAATCCTTAAGCCAGTTTACTATAGCAGCATCATAATATAATTCAAAATCTGGAAGGCCAAATCCTCCTTTTTTCTTGGCATCCTGTAATAATTTATATTTCACTCTGGGTTTTTTCCTCTGCCATATAAATTTAAATATACATTTGTTTAATTCTACAAAAAAGTTCTTTTCCAACTTGTTTGGCACTGTCTGAAACAGGAACAACAGCTTTGGCAAAATATTCATTTTTACTGTCAAAATACATCCCAATAGCGCTAACTGCAATTTGGCCCAATTATCTAAATCTTTAACTATTTGCGTTATTAACTTATCATAGTTATCTTTTTTAATCGACAAACATCTAGCAGTCAACCAGATCCCTAAGTATTTTACTTTATTTACCACCTTCATACCTAATTTATTTGCTAGTTCTTCCTTCTGCTCCTTTGTAGTTTTTTGTTAACACTTTTGTTTTTTCTTTGTTAATGTTTAACCTTGCCACCTTTCCATATTCTTCTATTTCTCTTAGTAGTATAGGGCTCATTTCTAAGGGTTCTTCTAATATAAATGCCATATCATCGGCGAATGCCTGGAGTTTATATTCCTCTTTTTTAATTTTTAGTCCTCTAATCTCTTGATTTTGCCTAATTTGTGCTAAGAGAGTCTCTTCTGCCAATATATACAGTAGGGGAGCTAGGGGGCAGCCTTGTCTTACTCCCTTAGTTATCTTTATGGTATCTGTATTTTCCCCATTTATTAATATTTTTGCGGTTTGCATGTTATAAATTGTCTTAATAAATCCTATAAAATTTTCACCAAATTTCATGCCTATCAGTTGTTTAATAAGGAAGTTCCAATTCAGGTTGTCAAAAGCCTTCTGGGCGTCTAAAAATATCAATGCCATTGTCTTGGTTGAGTTTACTTTATAATATTCTAATATATTCATAATGGTTCTTGTATTTGTTTTTATTTGCCTATGGGGGAGGAAGCCATTCTGATCAGTGTGGATAATTCTACTTAATACTCTCTTTAATCTTTCCGCCAATATTGTAGCCATTATTTTGTAATCTACATTTAAAAGTGATATTGGTCTATAGTTTTGAATTTTTTGTGGGTCTGATTGTTCTTTATAAATAAGGGTAATATATGCTTCCAACCATGATTTAGGCATGTTAGCATTCTCCAGGGCTTCATTGTACAAATGCACCAATATCTCCTCTATTGTTTCTTGGAATTTCTTATAGAATTCCGAAGGAATTCCATCTGGGCCAGGGGTCTTATTTGCTTTTTGTGTTCCAATTGCCTTCCTAATTTCTTCTATAGATATTTTATTATTCAAATTTTGTTTCTCTTCATCAGTAATTTCGGGCAAGTTCTTTTCATTCAAATATTGATCAATAGAGTCTTCTGGTATTTCTTCCTGTTGATACAATTTCATAAAAAACTCCTTAGCAATTTCTTTCTTTTCTTGGGTCTGCGTGCATAATTTCCCTTCCTGATCTTGGAGAGCTACGATAGTTCTCTTTTCTTGTTCTCTTTTAATTTGATGGGCTAACCACCTCCCCGGCTTATTTGCGTTTTCAAAGTAATTTTGTTTTGCTAATTTAATTTTTCAGGCCAAATCTTCCTGTACATTTAAATTTACAAGATCAATTTCTTTCTTAATGTTTGAATTGTTTGGGTCCTTTTGTTTACTTATTTCCAAATCTTTCAGTTTCTCCCTCCATATGTTTTGTTGCTGTCTTTTTTCCTTTATTCTTTTTAATACTATAAGCAATAGTTAGACCTCTCACATAGGCTTTGGCTGTAACCCAAAGATTCTGTAGAGAGGTATGTTCTCTTTTGTTTATTTCAAAAAATACGTTCAATTCTTTCTTTATCATTTCAATATATTCTTTATCTCTTAATATGGTATTGTTAAATGCCCATCTTCCAATTTTTCTCTTTCCTTTCCATTTAATTTGAATGGGATTATGGTCAGCCCATAGATTTGGCAAAATCTTGATCCTTTCAATATTCTCCATTAACCCAGGGTCCATCCATATCTGATCTATTCTGGACCAAGAGTGGTGGGGGTTCGAAAAAAAGGTATATTGTTTTTTATTTGGATTTAATTCTCTCCACACATCTTTCAAGTTAAGTTCTCTTACGATATTATTAAAAGACGAAGGGAGGGGGGGAGTTCTATAATCTTTATCTTTGTCTGGGACTGCATTATAGTCTCCTACAATGCATACATTAGCATACTCAAATTCTATTATCTTATGGTGAAGCCTATTATAAAAGTCTTTTTGGTTTGTATTCGGGGCATATATTGTGACTAATAACATCTTTTTCTGATTTACATTTATTTCTATAAAAAGCATTCTCCCTTCTTGATCTTTGTATATTTGTTTATGTTGCAACCAATCCTTTACATATACTACAATACCCCCCCCCCTTTTTTTTTTTTGTTTGCAAGTGCCAAGTACATTTTACCCAAATTTATATTCTTTAAGAGGTCTGCTTGATTGTCTGGAATATGCACTTGGATGCAAGTTATGTCAGTGTTTTGTTTTTTAAGTTTCTCAAATATCTGTTTTCTTTTTGATGATAGATTTAAACCATTGATATTGACTGAAAATAAAGTGATTTCTCTATCAGTGTCACTGACTGTGTGAGGCATTTCTCGTTTCATTTCTTGTTCTAGGCTCTCTTTTTCTTAGTCTGTTGCCTTCCCCTTCTTCTCTAAGATTTAGGGTTCAGAGTGTGAATCAGATTCTTTTTCTCCAGAGAGTTGTTCCTCTTGGCTTCTTGTATTTACGTCATCTCTACTTTCTTGTTCTTCCTCGGGTCCTAGGTATCGTTCACGAAATTCCTGTGCTTTTTCAATTGTATCAATTTTGTATTTTTTGTCCTGCCACGAAACTAAAAGCCCCTCTGGGGTGAGCCACCTAAATGGAATACCATTTCTAATAAGCTGAGTTGATAAAAATTGGTAGCCCCTTCTCTGCTCTCTGACTCTCCTGTCTGTCTCCTCGCATAGTATGTATATACTCTGTAGACCTTGTCTACATCAATTTCAATTTCCAGTTTGGGTTTCTGTAAAGCCGCCGCTATCAGATTCGTCATAATTGCACGTAAATCTTCCTTTTTGTCTTCCACAACATTTTGGAACCTAAGATGAAATGATGCCTTCTTTAATTCCATGTGTACCATCGAATCCCGGAGTTTGCAATAGAGCACTTTCCAATTTTGTTCTGAATCCTCTAATTTCTTCTCCACCATCTCCGTTCTTGCCTCTACTAAATTTAATTTCTGTTCATTTTTTATCACTTTTTCCTGCATCTTTCCAATCTTACTATTCAAATTTTGTATTTCATTTTTCACTTGTCCTATTTCAGTTCTCATCTCTGTTTTCATATTTTCATGGTTCCTCGCTATCAATTCGTGGGTTTTTACCATCATTTCCTGCATCATAGTGAGCGTTGCCTGTACTGTCTGCAGGCTTTGAGCTGAACGAGTTTTTTCTGCCAGTAGCATTGCATCTATAGATCTCTGCCCCATAGGTGAAGACATCGTTGTAGTTTCTTTCCTGATTTTACATTTGTAATTGATGTTGTCGCCATTTTAACTATCTGTAGCAGCTCTTTCCAATCTACCATCAACTATCCCTAGTAGAGCACTATTTTCCTCTCCTTTTCAGTTCAATAGTAATATTAATACATATATTATTGTATTATTAATTACTAAAATTCTATTATGGAAAATCACAATCAGCTCTTATTTCTATTTTTTCTTATTGAACTTATTCAACTATTACAATACTTAAGAGAATTCAGTATTAATCAAATACAGATATATTTACTCACAAAATCAACAGTCTTATATGCTTAACTAATTAATTTAAAGCAGCTAATTCATTGAAGTAATTAAATTCTTATCTATATATAAATATCAATTAATCTATTTCTTTAGAGTTCTTAGTTATATGCTTACCTCAGAATAAAAATACCTCAATTTCTTACTATATGATTATTATTTGAAGGTCTGAATTCTATATTTATACAACACACTTTCAACTGTCCAGTTATTCAAAAATAACCAGTATTCTTAAATCAATATTCTAACACATATATATCTATTAAGATTATGTTTTACCAATATTATTTAGTTACATCTATGATTGACTAATTGAATGATGTCCATGGATCTTCTTCTTCTTCTTTTTTTGATAAATACCTTATTACAGTTCTTAGTTCGAATTCAAAATGTCCTCTTTAAATTTGCACAGTCATTTCCACCATTTCGTTTCTCCTTTCTATTTTGGCTTCTTCTTCTTCTTGCTCCTTTATTCTTTTTCTCCACACAGTCCTAGTTCCACTTATAAATTTTAGTTATCTTATTTCTTCCTTTTTTCTTTATCACAGTTATCAAACAAATATTGCAATTATAAGGTTTCTTTCCTCAATCCTTTCCTTAAATCTTTTAAAGTGTCAATTGTTCTCTTTTCAAGTTTTCAACTCTCAGCTGTTCTTCCAATCTCTCTGTCTCACTTGGACACGTCACTGTCACTTTTTCTTTCTTCCCACAATTCTCAAACGTCAATCGCCAAAAAATATAATTATACAACCCCCTTTTCAGCTCCCAAAGTAAAAGTAAACGGTGTTGTCTCACCCTTCAGCTCCTCCGTTTTCAGCGCTCCATTAATCAGCACAAATTACTGCCGTTTCTTTAGTTAGTACTCCTTCCGATATTTCTGCCACTTCGCTGCACTGTTCGGTTTGGAGTTTCAATTTTCAATTTCCCTTTGTAGTATAAATCAGTATTCTGGAAATCTTCTTTAAGTTCACCTTTCCACTACTCAATTTGCTGTTTTCCACTCTTTGCTTCCTTCCTTCTTCTTTAAGCTGCTGGGCTGCCACGTCTTTGGTTCCGATCTGTACGAGCTCCCTCTTCTGCTGTTGGTTTTCAGAGGATTCTCTTGTAATCTCCAGGATCGTGGCACCTCCCCGAGATCGACAGGTCTTCCCCTTTTGTCTGTCTACCCCTCTGAGGTCCAACATGCTCCTGGAAACCACCAAACAGTGAAAATTGGAGCCTTTCAGAGTGGCGATCCGCTCCTCAGCTCCGCATCAATGCAGTGCCCAGCTGGAAGCCCTCCCAAGTTAGAACTGTTTTTAATCGCTTTATATTTTTGTGATTGCCATGCCTATTTTCCATTTAAAGCTTGTGATGAACCAAAATACTTTGGAGGGGAGGGGGAAAAGAAACCACTCCACTTATTCATATCTCACAAGATACAATATTTATTCAAATCATATCAATTTGTATATCTAAGTAATTTTGAGAAACATATTTTTATTTTGAAGAAGTGCAGCCTGTATGGAATGTAGTATATATATTCTGAATACATGTATTAAGTAAAAGAGAATTTTGGAGTTTATCCTCCAAAATCTAATAGGTCCCCCATGTTCTAAACTCACTGAGCTAGATTAAGAATTAGGAAACTTTGGAGAAGTCCCAATGAAATTTCTTGGATTTAAATTAAACACTACATTAGGGCACATGGGCTTCAAAGCATCTATTCCAAGTGCAATTAACTTTAATCCAACTTCTGTTTCTTATTCTAAGAAACATTGATTTTGTTCTAGTAGTTTGGTTTTGTAAGCAACAGTGCTTTGCAAATATTGTAGCTAAAATGACGGACTTTCTACTTGCAATTAGTAAGATAGTAGTCAAGACCAAATAAATTTTAATACAATCATTCAAAATGCATGCAAATATCCTCAGAATTCAGGACTGATTTGGCATCAACAGACATTAGCAAAAGCATACAATAGAGAATTAAAAACAGTCATTTGGACTTTGTCCAGTACAGAAATCCAGATTAAACAATTCCAGGTAGATAGATTGATAACTGTTTAATTTTTTGTAAAATCCAAAGAAGGGGGGAGATCTCTTTGCATAACTGTTGCCATTGTTGAAATGCACTCACTGTAAGGATATTTTCCCATATTTTTTTATTAGAATATACCTTCCTGTGTACTTTTGTGCACCTGGATATTATTCTTAATATCCCAGTTTAAATTACAGGCACCAGAGCTATGCCAGTAATGACTCTGTTTAAAAACCAAACAGCCATGTGAAAAATCTGCCTTTTATGAAGACAAAAATATCCATATTTTCTAAATACAGAAAAATAAAACATTGTTTCACATAACCATTTTTTTCTGACCATTTTTAAAAATTATTGTCTATTTACCAGAGCACCCAGTAAAAAAATCCATGATTATATTTTTCTTGCTACTGAAGAATATTCAATTTTAAAAGTACATTATTTTCTGCTTTAAATTTCATAGATTTAAGATGCATTCTTGGATGCTTTAAGTATGAATAAGAAGATAGCTTATTTAGCATTAAAACAAACACTTCACACACACAAAGGAGGTTGGAAAATTTAACATTAAAAATAAGTTCTATGTGTCATACACATCTATTGAGCCTATTTAAAGACATTCTTCAAGAAAGCATTAACTATGAATTGTGCATTAAGACTTCAGATTGCAAAGATGGCTCTCTAGAAATACGATCACAACTGCAAATTGCTTTTAAAAAGGTAAGGAGATTTGATATCCAAACTGTATTTCATTCCATATATATGGATTTTAATGTTAATTTTTATATATTGTTTTACTTATGGTTACATTAAATTGCATACTGCCAGAGCCTCTCTGCGAGGGAGATGGACAATTTACAAATATGAAATATAAATAAATGCAATTATATTTTAATAGTTATCACAAACTTTAATATGTGTTTACAATGATACATTTTTTGTGTCTTCAGTTAGGAAAAAAACTGCAATTTGTCAAACACAAATGTAACTCCCATTATTGGCATAAAACATCTGTTACAGGTAATCTTCAACTTACGGCCACAATTGAGACAAAATTTCTGTTGCTAAGTAAGATATTTGTTAAGTGAATTTTGCTCCAAGTTATGACCTTTCTTAACAACAGTTGTTAAGCGAATCAACTGCAGTTGTTAAGTGAATCTGGCTTCTCCATTGACTTTGCTTGTCTGAAGTTCACAAAAGGTGATTACATGACAGCAGGACACTGCAAGTGTCACATATATGAGTCATTTGCTAAGTGTCTGAATTTTGATCACATGACCAGGGTATGCTGCAATAGTCAGAAGTGTGAAAAATGGTCCTCAATCACTTAGGATCTGTGTCTTTGTAACTTTGAATGATAAATAAACTGTTGTAGGTTGAAAACTACCAGTATTTGTCAAACACAGAGATAAAATCTTTTAAATATTATTTGTTTGATTCACAATATGTTATACTCAGAGGAGAGTATAGTGAAATGAATAACTTCTCAGTAATTTCAGTCACATATGAATCTGAAAACAATCATTAGGTTTCCGATGAACCATGGTTTGTGTAAATGAAAAGTGAAATGGTTTATACAAGCACCAGATTTGTGCCAAGTGGCACATATAATGCAGTCTGCTCTGGTATATCCTGAATTATCACCCAAACTTTGAGAGGTAATGTCCTTTGATATATCTTTCTGAATTGGGCTGTTTTGTTCTAAGCTCAACACATCTCTCCACTTTCTTGCTCCCAATTTCACTTGTTCTATTAGTGATTTTAAAATTTGGCAATTGATAAAATTTAGCATAACTTACCTTTGGATCTCTGAGAAAAAGGGCTTTCAAGATTAATGAATGAACATCCCCGATAGGTGGATAGTGCATCAAAAGGCCCAAGCAAGTCTGATAATTACTTGATATCACTAAAAGAAAAGAAAACACTGTAATTAAATGGCTGGTAGTTGCTTGACTATAAAATACAGTCAAGAGTTATTTGGCATTTCATTATGAGGCAGAAGTGAAAAGAAAGGAAAACTCAGAAAAAAAAGAGAAGAGAGAAAAGCCAGAAGTAGGGTAAAACTGAAAGGTAAGAGAAAGGAAAAGGGTGTCTGGTGGAATGCATCCCAAAGCATAGTAGGAAGGGGCTCTTTCCCAGACAGTAATGAGACAGCTTGAACCTAGAACCTCTGGCGTGCAGGTAAAGGATGAAGGCAAACCCTGCTTCAACAGAATAGTTCTAGAGACAGATAAATAAAGTTTTGAATTATTTATAAATATTTGATCCACCAAATAAAGGAAAAACAGGTAATATATTTCATAATCTCCATGATTAAAAATACTAAGTAATCAGATGAAAGAGGGGGAGGAGAAGGAAGAAAATTGATAATGGATTATATAAATATCAGAATACTTTTATCATTTTGGGAGACTGGTGGTGAGATTTTAAAACTATACTTATTTGGAGACAAAATAAATTTAAAAGTTATGATAATTTTGCTCAAATAAATCCAGTGCCAATTTATCCTTTTCCAATTATGAATTGAAATTGAAAATTAAACAGTTTAACAGAGAACAAATAATTTTAATTAAACATATCCAATGTGTTTAAAGTATTCTAGATATGTTCCAAATATATCCAACACCATCAACAAAACTAGGTCTCGCATCACTAACCTCTTGATTTCAATTCATTCTTAACTGGGGCCAACTTAGTAATAATATCACCAAATACTACAGCATTACTTTCAATAGATTTACTTCCGAAACAATTGAGAACAAACCTGATTTGTTTCTATTCATAAAGAATACAGAACATCATCCACCTCTGTGTTAAAATTAAATTCTGTTAGATTTTTAATTCTAGGAAGCAAGCCAAGTTGCCATTTGACTGTCTTTATCTGGCATGATAGGAAAATTAAACAAAATTATAAGTAAGATTAAATATATATATTTAGGTAGCTGTTTACATACTATGTAAACTGCTTTAATTCTATAGTACAGCCTAAATCTTGATACTATATCTGTCATAGCAGCTTATGATTATTACTCTAAAAATATTTGCCCTACGAGACATTCATAGGTAGTATTATTTTATAAACATATTTTAGAATAACTTCAATTTTTTAAAATTTCAGTTATATAAATACTACTCTTTTCATTAATTAAAAATCTTAGAGAAAAATATTTTTGGAGAACATGGAAAAATCACTGCAACTAAATGAAAATCATACAAATATATTGGCTTTTTAACAGAATTGGGCATTTAGGAGAACGATTCTGTCCCTCTCTTCTTCCATGTGAGTCATCATTTGGTGCCTTTCCATCATTATTTGAAGAAGTTTATGAGGAAAAGTTGCAGGACAGGGCAAAATGAATAATTATAATTGATAGTGGGAGGCACTTTATCATCTTCATTTCTGCTGCTGAACTGACAGCTTGTAATTTTATACATCTGCTTTCATTTATAAAGCTTTTGCTTATCCTACTCATTCTTTATCTGTTCACTTTCTTTTTTCTTTTGTTTTTCTTGTTCATGTACAGATACCTGCTTTTTTTTTTCTTTCTACTTGAAGTTACTATAATGAATAGAATATAAAGGGCTCAGTCAAGATATCTTTCTGCTGAATATAATAAACGGACTGTGCATTATATAGAACCAATCAAATGAAATGTAGCACACTATAAAGGCAGTTATGATAAGAAATCCTTCAACATTGTTTTATAAACAATGTTGAAAGTAGTTAGCATATCCTTAATGGGTTTTCTGAAGTGGTGTTTGATTTATTTTCTTCAAACACTCTTTTTTAACATCGTAACTGAAACCAGATTTTATATTTTCTCTGTTGATTGTTTCTTGGAAAAAAAAGAGTGTATATATGATATTAAAGATGATTTTGGTAAATAGAATGGATTCAATAATGATCAGAATATTGACAGTAAATTAGTTACAGGTACTATAAAAGAGCAATCAAGAAACTGTTGTACATAAATAATTATGAACAATGGTGAGGGACTAAACAACTATTTTTATTCAAATGTGGCTATTGGATAAATATTAGAGTTAATTAATATCTGTATCACTTAAAATGCAACCTCAAGGTCCATTAAGGTTTAATGCAGAAATAAATCTCATAAAGAAAAATGAATAAAACCCACTGTGTTCATTTACGTTTTAGTCATTTAGTAAATGTGCTTAGATTTGCAGTCTTAGTACTGGAATTCATTCAACATGAACATAAATGAATATAATTACCTAATAACTATAATAGTAAAATTCAAATACATTAAAAAAATGACAAAATTTTATAGTACAATCCTATATATGCTAAAGAATTGGGGATGATGTAGACAAATATATTTAGTCAGAAGTAATTTCATCTATATTTAATGGGATTTATCCTCAAATCAGCATGTTTAAATAAATTCTTGTATCTCACATTAAAATTCCATCACAAAGAAAGCAAAATATAGCTTATGGAAAAGACACATGAAAACATACAAAATAGTCAACTTTATTATTTATTGTACCTTAAATTCTCAGTATGATAAAAAAAATCAAGATGCTTATGAAATTTCTACTGAATTTATAAATAGATTTTTAATTATAACATAAGATTCGTTATTAAATTTGTTTTCAGACAATTGCAGAAATGTTCTAGTACAAACCAAATTTTAAAAAGATAGTAATTATTAGTGGCTTTTAAAGGCTTATAATGCTACACAGTAGCCAACATCCATTTCTCATTATTTTCCACAGGGAAAATTATATAAGTATCTTTATGTGGTACTACTTTTTAAATCCTAAAGCCTAATAACAAGGATTAATACCTCTGATCCCATTTCTTAATAATTCTTTGTCTGAATAGTGGTTACTTAGTTTCTGTTGCAACAATATGTTGATTGCCATCCTGGGGCAGAGGGATGAAAATTTATATAAATTGTTTTGTCATAAGTGTAATGCAATGCCAGTGGTGAAAATGAACAGTTGCTTTTCTGTGAACTGAAATAGGTAGAGTTATTTGTAACTTCTTGCATGTTCTTACTCATCTGGAATCTACTGAGCTTTTCCCCTCAGCAGACATTTTTAAAATACATGCTTTAAACCAGGTCTTCCTGCTCAGATCTTTGACAACAGCAGTAATGCCATCATTTAACATAGTACTTCTTTCCACCATGTTTGAATCAGCAATATGGGATATATACAGTAAATGTGCATCGTATTCCACAGAGCTGTTGATTAGATTGGTGTTGGTGACATAGGTAAAGGCCAACTGCAAAAAAATCTTAGCAAGAGAGTATGAAAATGCCTACAGCTTTTTCCAAAGCTAGTAATCTTTAAAAAATTCAAACAACAATTGATATAATACAGGGATATTTTGAAAAGCAATGCACACAGTTGCAATAAAAAAGCAGCCTTTTGTTTATTTTAGATACTAAATGCATTTGGTTGGTTGGTTTGATCAAATAACATTGTGGTTTTTTGGTGTGTGTGTGTGTGTGTGTGTGTGTGTGTGTGTGTGTGTGTGTGTGTGTGATAAAATGTTTATTTTCTATAGTGTTTCAAAAATGAAAAAAACCCTGCAAATACAAAATCAAATTTTCATAAAAGAATGAACCACAAGATACAGTCTCTACTGTGAAGTAAGCAAAGAAGAAACTGTTTTTTCATCAGTGCCTGAAAACAAAACAAATAGGAGTCTGCCAGATGTTAAGCATTCCTCAGCATCAAAAAATACTAATATATTAAACATGCAAAAAGGGTTTCCACAGAGTAGCTAATGGCAGACAGAAATTTTGCTCCTTAGAGAATACTAACCTGTAGTATGTCTTCTTTGTTTTTCCTTCCAAATGCAAGGTGAAAATATGCACAACTTTATATATAAGACTTCATATATATTTATATTTGCATTATGATGAGTGGTTGTACAGTCATCAAATTAGACTAGATTTGGTATTTTTGTCCAGCTACAGAATCCTTCCAAAGGACCTATATAGTTTTTATTATGAATGAGTTATCTAGTTTGATTTACAGTCTAAGGCAGGTGGAAACTTAACAATTGAAATCCTAATCAAGGATTTAAGAATTTTTAATTTTTAATTTATTTTATTATATTACCTGACTCTTAAGATGATTCATGGAACAAAAAGGCTTCATGCACCCTAGTCTGAAGCCTGGGATAACAACTAATAGCCCAGTTTTTGAAGCAGAAGGAAGAGGCATGATAAACATTGCTAGATGCTATATATTATGCAAGATTGAAATAAAAATTAATAGATGAATTAAGAGAGTAATTCCATTTATTTTTGAAAGATACAGAGAAACTCCCCAAAACATTTTTTACAATAATTATTGTTTTAGAATAATTATTTGCACCGATTTGAACAAGGAACATTTCCAATCTGAGTCAATTGTCATCTTTTCAAAATGCTCACAATATTATCACCAAAATTAGTGATTGCAATCAATAATAAATTAAGGTCAACATTCAATTTCAAATTGATTTCTGACATACTAACAATATCTGATGTTTGAAGGAGAAAATGATTTATTTTTGGAATGAGATTTGATGAACAGATCTCTGGGTATAACTTTACTTTACTTTATTGTCATTGCACCTTGTGCAACGAAATCAAACACCATCTTCAGTGCACATCATGACCATGACCATGAAAATAAACACAAACACACATCCTTCACCCAACACCACATCAACACTGCACATACAGCAGAATTCAAAAGAGCTACTGCCCTGGGATAGAAGCTGTTTTTCAGCCTATTTGTCCTTGTTTTTATTATTCTGTACCATCTGCCAGATGGTAATAGTTCAAAAAAAGGGTATCCAGGATAAGATGGATCTTTGAGGATGTTTTGAACTTTCTTAAGGCAGCGGGAGCTATAAAGCTCTTCCAAAGAGGGGAGAGGGCAACCAATGATCTTCTGGGCAATGACATTAACCCTCTGGAGTGCTTTCCTATCTGCCACTGTGTAATTGACAAACCATACAGAGATGCAGTATGTTAAAATGCTCTCTATGGTACAGCGATAGGAGGTCACTAGCAGTTTTTCATTCAGTTGTTGTTTTCTGAGAAGTCTCAGGTAGTATAATCTCTGCTGGGCCCTTTTGACCAGGGCTGCAATGTGGGCACCCCAGGTCAGGTCCTCTTTTAGGGTAATACCCAGAAAATTAAAACTGGCCACTTGCTCACTTGGTCTCCATTGATAAGCAAGGGCTGGATGTCTGATCTGTTCCTTCTATAATCCACTATAATCCACTCCTTGGTCTTATTGGTGTTGAGGATGAAGTTATTGTCTCCACACCACGAAAGCAACCGGTCCACCTCATCTCGGTAGGCAGACTCATCGCCCCTGGAGATAAATCCCACCACTGTTGTATCATCTGCAAATTTAGCAATATTACTAGCGTGAGTAGGAATGCAGTCATGCACATAAAGAGTATAGAGTAAGGGACTCAAAAGGAAATCCTGTAGTGTACCAGTGTTAAGAATAAGAGCTGAAGAGGTATGATTACCTAATCTGACCCTCTGTGAGTGGCCAGACAGGAAATCCATAATCCAAAGGCAAATTCAATTAGAAAGCCCAAGATCCAGAAGTTTAGACACTAGTCTATATGGAAGAATTGTGTTAAATGCAGTTAACAGGTCTTAAGTAAATAAAGCTAAGATAAATCTAGCAGTTGGAATGCATTATATTTATTTAGGCTTCAAAAAGTAAAAGTAGGCTTCAGAAATTCAAGTGTTCCATGGTAGGTAACTGTTGTCTTCTCATATTTTTTTGGTAAAACAAAAGCACTTTCTATGCACAATAAATCACAAGTGATATTATGCGTATTTTTAGGAATAACATGGACAGAAGTTTTTTATCAATATACTGAGCATTATGGTCACTCAATATGAATGATATAATATTGGTTAATGTATGCTAGTTCTTACATTACCTACATATTTGTTCAAAATATTGAATTTTCGGAAATATGTTTCATAGGCCATGTAAATAAATAAGCAGAGAAGATAATGTTTGGCATGGACATATAAACACCTAGTTGTAGATTCAATTAGTCACATTTGGGTGGTCCCATGGTTTATTTCTATGATTAAACCCTAAATGGAAACTTGTTTTTTGATGTATGCAAGCTATAAGCATAATCTGCTTTGGTAAAACTTTATTTACTTTTTATCTAGTCTATTTGTATTCCTGAAAATATGTAGAGGTATTTCATAAAAACATCATTTGCAATGCACGCTCCAATTTTAACATTAAAAATATTCATACTAAGAAAGGAATTGAAATACATATTATAATACTCAACAAACAGGAATTTCACTTGTGCTTGTTTACAAATTAGCCTACATGTCAGCCACAATTTTCTATGCTTTTTCAATCCTAATCTCCTATGTCAGAAGATCTGGAGAATACTATTACAGAATATACCATAATATGTGACACTTAACTGCATAGTGTTTTCTTCTGTCAATTTAGATATTATAATCCCAAATCTATGAGATATTGTTAAATTCTACTTTTCAGCAGTCCCAGCCAGCATGGAAAATTATAAAGAATTTTGATTTAGAAAAATGTTGAGGTTGCAAATTCTCTAATCCTGAATTAGAAGGAATGAGAGGCTCATAACAGAGATGCCTTTCCTGTTGTGGTACCTGCCATTTGGAATAATGTCTTCTCTGAAATGGTTGACCCCTACTCTGTTAGTCTTCAGGAAGATTCTAAAAACTTGATTTTACCTTTACCTTGAAGGTCTGTCCTTACTTGTTTGATCTAGTGATTAAAGCACCAGGCTAAAAAAGTGTGAAACTATGAGTTCTAGTCCTACCTTTATCATGAAGGGCAGCTGGGTGATCTACACTCTCTCAGCCCAGTTCACCTCACGGGGTTGTTGTAGGAAAAATAGGAGGTGAAGGTGAGTTTGTTATGGTTGCCACCTTGAATTATTTGTAAGGTATTATACAAACAAACAAACAAACTTTGGGCCAGGATGTCAAGTGAAACTAGTTTTTGAGAAATAGAGTATAAGTTTGGTGTGGTACAAGAGTATATTATTGTTACGTTTATTTTGGCCTTATTCTTGTTGATGTTGCTGATTTTAAATATGTGTGTTTCCTTTGTTTATATTAATATATACTACCTGTACATGTATACCTGGCAAGTAGTTATTTTATTATGCGCAAGGTAAAAGGCAAGTCTTCAACATTCATCTGAGTAAATCTGAAGATGGCTGACCTTTTGTGACAAGTTAGCTATGTTTAAAATGCCTTATGTGAATCTTTTAGGATGAATAAATCTATAGAGCAAATCTATAGAAAGATAAACCTGGGTGGTTAATTTGTTAGTTGATCAAACATGGACAAGATTGCACTATGACGTTCAAAATAATAATATAAAAAGATGGTAGTTACAATTATGCATTTAAAATTTTTAGGAAAAAGCAGACATTATATTTTATAATGTTGTGCAGTCTTAGATATTATTTGAATTATGCAAAAATAATTCAGAACTTAGACTTTCAAAGCACGTATCGTAACTAGTTTGATACATACTTAACTTAGAATTAAGCATTTCAATGTTTTTGCACACATACATATACACACACCCATACTCCTTTTTGTCTTAAGAACCTTGACACAGATAAATCCACACATTAGACATTTATAAAAAATGAAAATAGGACCAAAACTTAGCCTAAAATTTCTATTGTTAACTGAGACATTTGTTAAATGAGTTTTGTGACCTTTCTTGCCACAGTGTTAAGTGAATCACAGTTGATAAGATAGTAACATGATTGTTAAGTCAATCTGGCTTCCCCATTGTCTTTGCTTGTCATAAGGTCACAAAAAGGGATCACATTATCCTGGGAATCTGCAACCATCATAAATATGAGTCAGTTGCCAAACATTTGAATTTTGATCACATGATCATGGGGATGCTACAAAGGTTATAACTGTGAAAAATGATCATGTCACTTTTTCTGTACCATTGTAACTTTGAAAGGTCACTAAATGAACTGTTGTAAGTCGTGGACTACCTGTATTCACTTTGTACATTATTCTTGAAACTGGTGATTTCTGATCTACTTTAAAAATAAGAATGTAAAAATGTCTATGGAGATTCTCAGTCATCCAGGTCATGATGCTTGTCTCAAAGGTGCTTTTTCAAAAGGCAACCGGACTTTCTTGGGGTTTTTTTTTTAAATTTTTAAACTTTTTCACTTGTCTTCCAAAAAGCTTCTTCAGTTTGCTTGGATGACAAGCATTTTTTTAAAAAAATACCTTCCCCCCTAAGAAAGTCCAGTTCTGAAAAAAGCATCTTTGGGATAAATATAACTTGAATGATTGAAAATCTCCACAGACTGTTAAGGATTAGCAATTTCTTAAATTACCTGAATTACAACATTCAAAGATTGATAAATAAAAGTCAAATGAAATTGACTGGATTCTGCCATGGGATCATGTATTCAGACAGGATATTAAATATATAAACAATAATGCAGAGGATCAAAGCACAATTTATATGAATAACAAACTGACTTTATTTGAATCTAAGTAGTATTCAGATATAATTATACAAAAGAAAAAAAAAAGATGGATTAATTTCCAGATAAAATGAGCTAGATAAAATGACCCTTTTTATATTCTTGTCCCAAAGATGCTTTTTAAAAAGGCAACTGGACTTTTTTTTTTATTTTTCCTTGAAGATATTTGCTTCTCATCCCAGCAGAACTGAAAAAGCTTCTTGGATGAGAAGTGAAATGTTTTCAAAGAAAAAAAAACCCAAGAAAGTCCAGTAGTGTTTTGGAAAAGGCACTTATGAGACTAATCCTTATGGCAAGTAAACTATAAGCACATAGGAAAAATATGTCTAAGAAACTACAGAAGTAATACCCCTACTATCCCATTTAACCTCACCCCACCTCAAAAAATGGGAAATCAGCATATTTATTAGCTGTGAAATACCAAACATCGGTTAGAAAATGATTAAGGAAATCTAATATAAGAATGAAATTTAACAATCATATTGAATATAAAATTGGCTTATCTTCTTCAACTCAAGATAGCATATACCAGTGGTGGCTAACCTTTTTGGGCTCCCGTGCTGAAAATTGTACACACGCTCACATGCCAGCACCCAGAAGACAATGCGCAGGGCTCCCCCATGCCTCCTGCGCATGCGATCATGTCTCCCTTGTACCCCGTTCCCCACGCATGCGTGCCAGATACCTGACAATCAGCTGTTGGGCTGGTGTGCACATGCATGTGCAGTGGGGCTCTTCCGGGAGACCTCTTGCGTGCTGGCAGAAGTGGCTCTGTGTGCCACTTCTGGCATGCATGCCACAGGTTCGCCATCACGGGCGTATACAATATTTCTACCTCACATTTTGCCTATTGCTATAATGCTCTGAGGTAGTATGTGTCTGGCCTGAAGCTATCTAGCTGGATTTCATAACAAAAGGAGAACTAGAACTCGCAGCCCCTCATTTTCTAGTCTAGCACCTTAACCTTTACACAACCTGGTGCTTATATTTAATGTAGTTTGGTCTTGGCAACTTTAAATCTTTTACTGTACTTGAGATTTGAAATCTTTCAGGTTTCATAATGTGGCAGCCATGTGGTAGTTTTACTTGCTTATAGTAAAAAAAAAAAGAGTGAATTTCTTATGTTAAGGATATGTTTATTGAAACATACTGAGAGAAGTTTTAGAAAAATTAGCAGTTTGTACTTTTAATAGGTTTTAGAAAACTATGAAACATTCATTTCCAACTTGTATGCCGTTTGCATCAAATGTTATTACATTCTCAAATCTCCATTTTATTTAACCTTTACTGCTACTTCAAACGTAATAGAAGTTAGTTCTATGAAGTAGAAATAAGTTAAGTAGATTCCTAAACTGGCTGGTGCAATTACTAATATTAAATTAGAAGTACTGTATTTCTAAATACTTCTATTACTTCTGTTAAATAATGCTCTATTTTATAATCTCCTGGCTTTCAACTTATTTCTAGTCTATTCCTATAAAGCCCTCAAAGTCTGTCATAAACTACAACCATGTCATAGAAGAATTTCTGAAGTGTTTAGCATTGTAAGAGACGGGGATAAGAAATACTTGTTTTGCAAGCTTCCCATTATTTAGATCAGAGGTTTGAACTCAATATCCTCTGCTTCACTGATGTTGCGCAGAAAAGCCTAGAATTGAGCTGTTTTTTAAAATAAAAGAAATACATTTTATAGTATACAAAAGTATAGTATGAGCATTAATTCAACATGATCTAGAAAACAAACTAATCAAAGAGAAAATCTACCCGGGACTGGGGATATGTAGGGCAGCTGAACTAATTTTTAGATAAAATCAAAATATGTCTTTGGAGCCAACCTCATATTTTCTGAGTATTGAGAATGGAACAATGTGATGTAATAGAATATTTTTAAAAACATAATGTAAATGTTTTCAAGGTTTGGCTCTAAAAGGGTGTAAAGGTTTTTGGAGGCTCTTTCGGGTCAACAGGTTTTTATATTTATAACGGTAATAGATTCCTAAACTGGATGGTCCGATTAATATTATTTATTTATTTTATGTATCTTGTACTTTTAAGCATTTCATTAAACAACTGAGATAATTCTGAGTTAGATTACAAGTGTCTTTTATTTACTTCTAAGCTGCCCAAGATTCCTATGCTCTATTTGCTTAAGAAAGATTTTTTAAACTCCAAATTTCATGTAACAGATTGTGCATCTAATTAAAAAACAGAATTTCCTCCATAAATTCCCAAATTATGATAAACATTCTGAATTAATTGTAGTGCATAAATGATATATTAAATAGATAACAGAAAAAAGCACAGAAAGGAATTGCAAAATGTCAATAATGAAATACTGATTTTTACTCAGTTTGTAGTATCTGACAGAAGGTGGCGATCTATACTTACTTTGAACACTATATAATGCAATTCTACTTAGAATTCTGTATATGAAAAGAAGCATATAGAAGGAATATGAGCGTTAACAGGATTTTTACTATCTTTACTTTCTTTACTTTACTTTCTTACGCTAACAATCAGATACTATCTATTCCAGTTTAAATATATATATTTCAAGTAGAAAAATAATGCACATTGTACAAGAACAAGTGATATGTACTACTTAGATATGATAAGAATACTTACAGGCATCTCTAATATATAGCAACATAGCTAAGAAAATGTAGTCAACTAAATCAAGAGTGATGCTGTCAGCAAATAAAGCATCCCACACAACAAGAAGGTCCTGAAGAAGAAATTCTCTTCCAAATAGAAGCCTTATCCATCTCCTAGAAAGAAATTCCAAGGAACACATCACAAATTGCACATCACAAATGATAAATAATAATTTATAGAAAAATCCAATACATAATAATTTATTAATAAAGGAGCTCAGGGTTGACATGAAGGCTCCTTGGTGCTCTCTGAGCTTGCTTTTTTCCTTGCAGACATTTCATTACCCAAACTAGGTAATATCATCAGTGCTAGTAAGGAGTGCTATTTGCTGACAGTTCCTTACTAGCACTGATGATGTTATCTAGTTTGGATAATGAAACATCTGCATGAAAATAAACAACCTCAGAGAGCACCATGCACCTCTCATAATAATTTATTACATACCTAGATGGTATACTTAACTGGATTCACATGACTGGAGTTGGAGACACATTAATGATTTATTTTTGAACTTTTTGTATGAAAGTAATTCTAAGAACAGGTTCCCCTCCCCCCTGGTATGTAACCCGATATGTGGTTTAGAAAATAACAAATTCTGCATTAACCAGATTACATAAAGAAGTGTATTAAGGTGTTTAAAACCACTGGTAGTTTGTATGCCTATTCCTGATGAGCTCAACTATAAAAAGTTGTTATGGAATTGATCAAATTGTTTATGAAGTGTACCTTCCTTTTAAAAGGTCTTAGGTAACTGAACCTAATGGTTTGTTTTAATAAGGCATTAATCCTATGTCTAATGCCTATCTTAAGTAGACATTTATATTATCAAGTTATAACCACTGCATGTGCAATGCAGACATAACTTTCAGTTGTGTTTTATGCTAATAGCTGATGCAATTAAAACTCAAGAAATATAATACATTTTTTCATCTAATTTAAATAAACAAATACAATATATCTCTCAAGTGCTACAAATCAGAATTTCTAAAACTTGAAAAGGAAGAGGGAGCACAGTATCTTTGCAAAATTTACTGCTAATTATACTGCACAAGGTTTGGAAGATTTCATCTTGGTGACTACCACACAGAAATCATTACTTTTTGGTGTTACAAATATAATTTGGACTGTGAATGAAATCTTTCTCTTTTCACCAACTTATGATTCACAGATTGTGAGAAATTTGTACTAGAAACAGATAAAATTAATACACTAAAAAGAACATTTGTGTCTTTGAAATGGAGAGGGAAACGTATTTTGACAGTAGGATTCAATTTTTTTTTAAAAAAAATCAGAAATTCCATTTTCTTCTGTATCATTTTACGATTTGGATTAACTGCGGATGCTCAAGTCAGTTTGTTTGGTGCTTTTTATTTTCTTTTTAAATTGTCTCTTGAAAATATTAAGCACTGGAATGAAGAATTATTATTTTCACAGAATTAGTGAGCTAAAGGATTTCTCTGCTTTTGAAATTATAAGGCTATCAGCCTTGCAGAGTTGATGGGTATGTCTAATTCACACAGTTGAAAGTTATTGCATTCTACCTGCTATCTGTACCTTTTCAGCAACATTGTAGTCATATCCATAAACCAAGGATCCCTAATATCTCTAAATAGCTGGACTACAGCATGCTTTCTTTTCCATAAAACAAAATAGATGCTCTAAAGAATTATGTCTGAATCGGAATGTTTTTATACTAATTAACACACTTTTACTGTTCTTTCCAATATGTAGATATAATCTAAGTTTCACTTAATGATACCACTAGACAAGAGGAGTCCCTTTCTTTTGAATGGTTGTATAGTTTAATTATAGTTCTGTCCTGTTAATTCTAGCTTCACATCTGCTACACCTGCAGACTGCAATGCTCAAGACGGTGAACCCTTTTATCACATTTCGTAACACAATAATTTATATTTACCACATCAACACAGAATTGCAAATCAGTCTAAATACTGAAGGACTTTAAAAAAAACAAACCAGTTATAGTTATTACTATTTCCTTCCTAAAAAGCATAGTCCAGATTTTTGTATAATTAAACCTTAGTCTCAAAACAACCCATAATTACTACCCACAAATGGTAGTTTAATAATGACCTTCAAGAGAAATATTAATATTCTAGAAGACATTAGAAATATTACATTTAAAACTTTCAAAAGAAATTATTTTTATTAAGGATTACCAAGAATAAATTTAATGAATGCAGCTATAAATAATAGATAACTGGATCAATGGTATGACATAAATAAATAAAATAAAAAAGTACCTTATTAAGAATACTATCAAACTATGATTTGAATACCATCACAATGTGATGTTTAAATTTTTAGAAGAGAAACATAATGAAAAATAATATAATTACATAATGCTATATAACATAGTTCAAGAATATTAACCTATTTCCTATTGAAAGAGGACTGAAATTTACAAAGGGCACGTATCAATGATCTATTGTTGCAAATTAAATATGGATTAGATATTGTATAATAATCCATTAGCCCATTCCCATGTGTGAAATATTAAGAATTTGTCTTGTACAATTCATATTCTGGTACAGTACCCTGATTTTCTGTATTTTTAGAAGTAGCAAAAATGAAGCATTTCTGATACTTGCAAAACCCAATGAATTATAATGCAGATAAAAATGTTGAAATAGTATGATAAATCCAACCATGTCAATGACTGCTACAAGTCCCAAACTTTTTCTCCAGCAAGACTATTATCACACCCTTTAAAAAAAATAATTTGATACTATCTCAAATATTCCTGTATGGTTTCTTACCTCACAGAAAAAAAAAAGAAAGAATTCAGGAGTACTTAGCTCCTTTAAACAGTGTTTTCAAAAATGCCATGCTAAGTCAAATCAACTTTATTATAGTCAAAAGTAAACTATATTAACTGCTTACAATGTCAATAGTATCTCTTACTAATACAGTCCTATTAAAAACTTTAAGACACACTCTATTAACATGCACTCAGGGATTGTGTAGTTCTCCTGTTTCTCTAAAATTGCAAGCTATTATTTAACTTTTTAATACACTATAAACAACTTGTTTATCCTCATCTGACAAATGTACAAAAAAAATTCACACACCTTGAAATTTTGCCACAATTGGATTAATATTGTGGTTTCCGTAAAAAATATCATATAAAAGCATAATAACATATTTCCCTACTACATTTTCTTTTCCTAACTTTCATTCTCTATAAAATTGCTTTATCTAAATTGAAAAAAGCTCTCATGTTCAAAATGGCACCTTCAAAATTATTGCTTTTTCCTGAAATGGGTATGGCTTTCTTTAGTGTTCTTTCATTATCTTCTTTTAAAAGACTTTTAAAAATAATAGTTTCTATTAACGTTACTGTTAAGAGAAGTAGGGTAAATACAACAAAAAGGGCAAGAATTATAATTCTGTTTTATCACCTACTGTTAATATTGTGGAATCTATCTTGGTTTCATCATTTTTATTCATGAATGTTGAAAGATGTGTTGATGGAAGAATGCATCAATTCAAATAGTTATACACATGTATTTATAATTTTAATAGACAATATAACATGACAATGGTTGAAGCTGTCCCAGATCTAATACATACCAACATGAATTTTGCATGTGGGGTACTGATGTTTAGGCTACAAGACTACATCTCTCTTTCACACTCCCAATTGAACACATTGCCAAGGAGAAAAAAGGATGAAAATAGCATGTACAGATCATTCTCTATTCAGAGGGAAACCCCATATGCATTAAGCTGAATGCCTGACAAAGGACTCAAATGTGATTAAAAACAAAAGGAACCACAACTAGTAGAGACAGCTTGATAAAGTGGCAAGAAAAGAAAATTGTTTGTATGAATTCATTTCTCTATTTTCTCCCATGTAAGTGACTGTTATTCACTGCAGTGAAGTAATGTGGTAGGGTAAACTGTTAGTGAGCTGTTTAGTGCCAAAAACAACTACCAAAAGTTCTATGGGTAAAATGATGGTATTTCTTTTCTTTCTGTAAAAAATTAATAGATAAAAGAAAGCACATACTAGATTTCCAAAGCTTTCTGCCAGTCTTTAGCCATGAGTAGATACAAAAGAATAGAGGCAAATATTTGAACAAAATATTAACTCCAATTTTAGAACATATTCTAATGATGCACACTGTGCTTTTACATTTGACAGGCCAGTGACAGAAATTCTAGTTTCCATTGCTGTCATAATCCAAGGACTGCTTGTATCTTGGGTCTAAAGCTCTTTGCCTTCCAAGTCTTTTGTAACTTGTCACAATAATTTAGTAGTGCTGAAGACCGCAATAGCAATAGCACATAGACTTATATACCGTTTTATAGTGCTTTACAGCCCTCTTTAAGCAGTTTACAGAGTCAGCATATTGCCCCCAACAATTTGAGTCCTTATTTTACCCGCTTTGGAAGGATTGAAGGCTGAGTCAACCTTGAGCCTGGCGAGATTTGATCTGCCAAATTGCAGGCAGCTGTCTGCAGCAGAAGTAGCTTGCAGTACTGCACTCTAACCACTGCACCACCTAGGCTCTTTAAGCTTCAATCAAAGCCTGTTTTCAATTCTAGTAGACCACTTTGTCATGAAGCCTAAAGAACATTTTGAAGGATATTGTTCTGGAAATTCTTGATCAAGGAAAAACTAACTTTTCAGAAAGCAGAAGCAGAATGGATTTATTGTCACCACAGTATTTCATGTTATGTCTAAATTAACTTCTGAAAGTAAATTAAACTGCCCTTCAAAGGCCATAGACAGCAGTCCATTTCTATCCATTAGTTTGGCTAATAACGCCTTCAAATATTCATTAAGGAGACTGGAAGTGACATGACGACGTCAGCAGCAAGGGAATGGCAGCGACATCAGCAGTAAGGGAATGGAGCTCTCTGTTGCCTGCGCTGGCTTCTACAAGTTCATGGGCTCCAGAAGCAGCCAAAGCCACCCTGGAGGGGTAGCGAAGCAAAGGAAAGTGCCCTGTGAGGTATCGGGGGGAACGCAACTCTCCTGAAGAACCCCAAGGCTATTGCTCTTTAAGTCATGTCGCGGAGAAGAGGTGGCCAAGATGGCCACCAGACCGCCGGAGACAGCTTCAACCTAAGAAGAGTGCAGTAGTGAAGTTAGTGACAATGTGAAACTGTGTGAGAACTATCCTTTTTATTTTAAAATATAACCCTGAGAAGAATATTCAGAAAAGAGGACTCATAATTATATTAAGTGCTGGAAATTGAGACACAAATGACAAAAGAAAGCAGGAGGTCCAGGAAGAGGAGGAGCCAACTGAAAGAGCAACCAAAGATAATAAGGAAATAAAAATAAATATGATTGATGTAAACCAAGGGGAGAGTATTATAAGGGAAATTAAACAGGAATTGCAAAGAGAAATCTTTGGGAGAAAAATAGGGGTGAGAGTAGATAACTTGAAAATGAGACAAAGGAATATAATAGAGAAGGAAGAAATGTTTAAGAGGAAAGGTCAAGAAGTGGTAGATAGAGATGGAAATGTAACAGAGGAAAAGGGAGACAAGCTAAGAAGCGAAAGACTAAACTTTAATGTGAATGAGATATGATGGTTTTAAAAAAAAGAAAGAGTATGATTTTATAGAAATATATATTATTGGTTAAGATATATAACTGCTAAAGGTAATAAATAAGAATATTAACATGCTATTGTAGGAAAAGGAATGACATATGGAATTTGATTGATATAAAAATAATATTGTGAAGTATTGTATAAGATAATGAATGTTATAATTTAAAAAAATAACTATTATTAGAATTGCATAAGTTGTTAAACATAAATATGATGAATACTATTATATTTGTATCAAAAAGTGACGAGAAAGAGGATTTTTTCTTAAATATAATAGTGGCATATTTATAAATTAAAAGGAATAAACAATGGAAAATTATAATTAATATAAATTTGTGAATTGTTATTAGAACTTTATAAATTGGTAAACACTGCAAATATGATTATTAATATATAATTGGTAGTAAAAGGAGTGAGGTTAAGAATATAGAGATTGACACAAAAAGAACATGTTGCAATCATGAATAACCAAGATTGATAATTTAACAAAATTAAATTATCAATTAATATCAAACCTTAAAAGATTGACTACTGTATTAAACAAGAGGAATATTGTCATATTTGTATCAAAATGTAAGACACTACGGAACCACACTGTTCACACAATGGTATTTTTGTTGTTAAAAAAAAATGTATTGTATATATAGAGAGATTTAAGCTCTCACCTAAGAAAAAAAATGCTAAATAGATGCTTTATTTATATATTTAATTCAGATGTAGCATATATTTTTTTGTCATTGTTGAGCTCTTACAATATTAAAACTAAGCTCTACATTGCAGTTTAAAAATATGCCTCATGCAAGCTTTTTAAATGCAATTTAGCAATTAAAAAACTTTGAAACAAAGCTGCATATAAATTCACTACACTTTAATGTATGATTTATTAATTTTGCAACACTGTTTTGGCATGTAGTTCTTATATTTGCTGCCTGTTAAAGAATGATTGGGTAATGAAGTACTTCAAAGTCAAGTCCCATAGATTTCAATTAGGATTACTCCAGGGCAAATGTAAGTGGGATAGCAATGATATTCTATTTTACATAAGACTTATAAATCAACAGACATACGTTTTCTAAAATAAACGGCCTACAGCTAGCAGAGTTGCATGGTGGGAATTTAGCCACTTTGGGTGGAAGACAATGGACTCATTTAATTATCTACATATTCCTGTAGGAACCCTCTTAGTAATAAAAGATTCAAATGAAAAAACAGTGAATTCATTAATTAACTACCATATTTGTTGAAAAATGTGCACTAAATAATGCAGCATAGAAATAGTGGTTCTTCTAGATGCTTGTCTGCAAGTCTGCATGTGTGTGAAAAACGGAGAGAAAAAAGCAATGCCTATGCAGCTTCTAATTATTCCAATTATCATGGCACACTATGAAAACTTGATTAATAACACTGAAGATATTGTTGTGGCAATTAGCCATATGGTTATGGGACTTTATTCTGTCACGATTTAGCCATTAGCATCTACTTATGTTCGTCAGAACAGTGCATCCGTGACAAGTTGAAGTTCCGCTCACCTTGTCGATTCCCTCGTGAGCCACACTAGAGAACTGTTTATTCCTGAGAGCCCTTTGCCAGACTAAATTTTTCATGTGGCATCCGGTCTGACTGGGGACAAATGTCAAGTAGCTAATGCAACAACCCATCAAGCCTAGTTCTCTTTACAAAGATACTTGGTAAATTGCTTGTCAAAACAGACTTATTTCAAAAAAGATTTGACCAAAGAAATTAATGTCAAGTGACTTGTACTGAATGTTTTGAGTGTAAGTAATTCAAACAATATGCACCTTCCATTATTTAGACATGATGAATGTTCTATCATGCTTTTGTACAATTGCATGCATTAGTTACATGTGAAATGTATACACTACAAGCCCAGGGATTTTGGGTTCATTGTCAGTTTGGGTCCAGCACAATTTGGATGTAATCCTTTTTTTAATGGGAGTCCATTACATTTATCTCCCTCCCTCTCACAATGTGTGTTGTGAAGAGAGCGAGTGAGTGAGAGAGTGAGATAGATTGATTTCCAATTGGTTGGACTCACAGCTGATCTACAGGAACACTAGATAACTCAAGATAATGCCTCCAGTGCTCCACTGGAACAAAAACCAAAAAAGGAACATGCAAATAGTTTTTTTTTTAAGGAAGCAGGAAAATATGGCTGTTAAAGGGAGTATTTCTTTGTTAGAAACATAGGAATGTATGTGGTTTACTGTAGATATTTTAGATAAGCTGTATTTAACCTTTTGTAGCAAGTAACAGAAAACTCTCTTATACTGATTAGAGAAAGTAGATACTTGAATCTGGATTTCTAAAGGACCAGTCCAGCATGTTAATCATTATACCATATCAGTTCTGCTTTTAACCAACCTCACTGATTCTATATATGTATACATATATATATATTCATCTATTTTATGTAATCTCTACTACCATATTCCACAAGGAATATAGAAACCCCAAGGTAGCCCATGCAGAGCCCATGGCACTTATATTATACATGGACAGCAATTCTTACTCATTAAAAAGAGGTTTGTTACATTTTGTACAATTACAGCTTTCAAGTATTATTCATAGGTAATCTCTTATAGCACACTGCAATATCCTACCCTAGAAATAATAAGAGCATGGGAAACTCTTGCTAAGGCAACAGTTCTGTTCCAGAAAGGGTTGCGCTGGTAAACCAACTAAAGCTGAATAAAGTGACCCCAGATACAGGCTCCAATATTGCCTTCTTAACACTAGCCATAACTCATTACAGAGTTATAATTCTGGTTCTTTCAGGAAGAGTGCTATTCCACCTAGAACCAAGATAGCAAGTAATATAATAACAACAGCACTTTGACTTATATATTGCTTCACAGTGCTTTACAGCCCTCTCTAAATGGTTTACAGAGTCAGCCTATTGCCTCCAACAATTTGGGTCCTCATTTTACTAACCTCAGAAGGATGGAAGGCTGAGTCAACCTTGAGCCTGGTGAGACTCAAACTGCCAAACTGCAGCCAGCGGGCAATCAGCAGTAGCCTGCAGTCCTGCATTCTAATCACTGCCATCACAGATAAGAATGCCAAACTATTATTTTTGGAATAGTTTTTTTAGAATTCAGTTTCAATCTGTTTCCTACAGCTTCCCATTGGCAGTTGACCTCCCCCAATGAGCTCAAATAAATTGGAATAGTTGAGTAAAGAAAGAAGGATCCTACAGTGGTCCCACTCCCAACTGTAATGGCTTATTTAAAGAAGGGAACCCTTGTTCTCAATCCTTTGAGGAATCAATGGCAGTAAATAAATTGAGAGATCGAAGAGGATGAAGATGGGTATATTCAGGGGTGGGCTTCAAATTTTTTAGCAAGGGGCTCTCTGCCCTAATGACTGCCTGGGTGGGCATGGCTAGGTGGTCACATGATTGGGTGGTCATGTGATCAGGTAGTCATGGCGAGATGATTATGTGACTGGGTGCAGCCAACTCAATGCCATTCCCACCCAGTCACATGACTCCCAGTCAAGCCTACCCAGGTTTTGTTGCTCCTGGTGTTTTCTGTGGGAAATGGGTCTCTCTCTCTCTCTTTCTCTCCCCCCTCTCTCTCAAACTTCAATTCCTGAATCATTTTTGCCTTCTTTTTTTCCCCATTCTCCTTTTTTTTTCTAGGAATAAGCTGGAGGGAGGGAGGGAGAAAAAAAAAAAGAGAGAATAGAGGGAGGGAGGGAAAAAGAGAGAAAGAGGAAGAAAGGGAGGAGGGAGGAAGAAGGAAGTCAAATTGGGTTGTTGACAATGACCATTGTTCCTTTAATCCTGGGTTTATTATTTGCAACCAGCCAATCTTGGAAAAGATTAAGAAACTGACTTTGGAGTGATTTATGAACTACAAACAGAAGAGAAAAGGAAATAGAAATGGCCAGCCTTTATTTCTAGAGTGACTCAGAGGAGAATCCCCAAAAATGCTAGAAATTACATTATTGGCTGCATCCAATTTAATTTTCTTTTTTTTTAGTGGAACTAAAGCCTTTCTCAAATATATATATATACATACATACATACATACATACATATATATATACACATATACACATATATACATACACATATACATATACATATACATATATATATACATATATACATATATACATATATATACATATATATACATATATATACATATATATACATATATATATATATATATATATATATATATATATATATATATATATATGTGTGTGTGTGTGTGTGTGTGTGTGTGTGTGTGTGTGTGTGTGTGTGTGTGTGTGTGTGTGTTTTAAAAGCAGGGAGAAAGGAAAAAAGAGTACTCGGAGCAAAAAAGTATCACTGTTTTAATTAGAAGATGTGCCAATCAAGTCATTAAAAGAGAGAGTGGAAGTGAGGGAAAGTTAGATTTCATTTGCATCTCTAAGGTTCACTTAGCTGACTGTCCGAAGTTGACTGAGCAAGTCACTTTCAAAAAAAAGCAATCCACACACACCTCCAATAAATGTCCCCCCTTGGACACATAGGATCCCCCCCCCTTGAAATCAGGAGGGGGGGAGGCTGAGAGCAATGAGATGGGAAAGCTAAGAAGGCTGAAGAAAGTCAGTCTCTGGAACTTCCTTCATGGGCAGCTCAGGGCCAGCCACGGTTCCCTTCGTGTTGGCTCAGGAAGGAGGAGCAGCTGCTGCATGTGTGTGTGTGTGTGTGTGTGTGTGCATGCACGAAAGAGAGAGATGAGAGAAAAGAGAATTCCCTTTTCTCTCTCTCATCTCTCTCCTCTCCCCTTGTGCGGGAGGCGAGGGCTGCCTTGAGTGAAAATATGGCATGAAGGCAAGTTCAGGGCCACTTCACTCCTACACTAAGGCTCTGGCAACCAGGGCGGGGTGTAGCCAGCCAGGAGTGGGAGTTGGGGGCTTGCTGAGCCCATCAGTGTCTTAGCAAGGGGATCACCTGAGCTCCTGCAAGCCCCCAGCAGTCCACCCCTGGATATATTCTATCATCCAAGACAAGTCACCCAACAGTGCAACTAATCCGTTTTCTGTCCCGTATCCAGGCCACAGTTCAGACTGAAAAGGATGCAGAAAATTGGCTTCCTCTAGAACAGTGATGGCTAACTTATTTGTTGTCACATATCAAGTGTGTGCACGCCCGCACACCTGCACCCATAATGCAATGTGTGCATGATCCCCCACCCGAGCATGCGACCCCCCCGCATGCGCCTTAGTCCCCCTGACATGTGCATGCATCTCCCCACACATGTGTGGCAGATACCCAACAATCAGCTGACTGGCGGGTGCGCATGCATGCGCAGTGGATCAGTTCTCGGCGATGGCTCGCCTGCTGGCAGAAATGGCTCTGCATACCACTTCTGGCACGCGTGCCAAAGGTTCACCATCACAGCTCTAGAACAACCTGAAAATCACAACATTCTTTTAATAACCTTTTCCAGAATGGGAAATCTGCATACTAGATGATAGTAGTCTAATATAGCTGCATACATGGAGTCCCTTTTCAGAAAAAGGTACCTCACTGCTTCTTTTAAGGCTTACAGCACCACATCCACTCTGAGAGATAATGACTTTCTCCCTAATTGTAGGAGATGATCAGGTTGAGCCTGAAGGATGGCCCAGGTGCATTATCAGTCTTGAGCCCCTTCATACCCACAAAAGATCTAGTCTAACCCACTTTGAATTGTTGACTTTTATCTACTACCAATTTGCTTTGACTGTTAGTAGTTCAGATTTTTGTAGAGTATTAGCAAGTAATAAACCTGTATTGATTTGAACTGCTTTGCTTCCTGATTTTTTGCACCTGAGACTGATTCATTGAATCTTATGTTAACCTTTCTCTCAAAGGAGCTAAGTAGGGTAAGGTTCCAGTTCAAATGGGATGGTGTCAGGGATGCAATTCAACCAGTGTAACAACCAGTTCAGTGAGTGCGTGCTTTGAAAAACCCTGCCCTTTTCAGTTATAAAACTTACCTTCTGTTGCAGTCCTGGTGAGTAAATCAGTTGAGGCGCAGCAATCCTCTGTGCCACACCAAACAGCTGAGCTGAAAATCCCAGAAATAAAGGACAGAATAGGGCAGGGGTAGGGCTAAATCGTCACCGTAACTATAGAACCGAACCAGGCCAAACTGGTAGAATCCCATCCCTGGATGGCACTCATACTGCACTCTATCTATATCTTTGAGATTAATTAAATTATATTGCAAGACTCTACTTCTGTTATCATCATATATTTTGTCAACTGGGATTCTGAAGCAAATTTGATTATTGCCAAAACTCGCAAAATGAAATGAATCACTCTAAAGGCTGGGATGCAGTCCAACATTAATAAGGGTGAAGTCACCACAGTGTAAGTTCAACCATGAGATCAGGTTTACATCTGATCTTCCCGCTGATGCTCTAATGCGAGGGTGTCAAACTGGAGACCTGCAGGCCAGATGCGTCTCACCCACCCCAATTCCGTGAATGGGAAAAACATCACAAAATGTCACATGACGGCAATGTGATGCCATGAGTTTAACACCTGTGCTCTATAGTATATCTCCACTGTCGAGTTCCTGTTTAATCAAGGATAGATTCTTATCTAGACAAGTATTTGTGAGGCTGGCAAATTCATCAACAAGAACCACTTAGATCTTGGCAAATATTGGTACTGCTAATAAAGTAATGTAATAGCACTGTCAAGGCCAGTTAAAGTAATTTTCAATATCAACTTACACCTTGCATAATTTGGGTAGAGTTACACTGACTTTCTTTCTTATGCTTCCCTCTCCATTGGGCTGACATGTCTTTATTTCAACAGTTCTTTTTTCTCATTCATGTTCTGAGGGTCCTGCTATATATACCTTTCATCCCAAATATTTAATTAAATTATCGTCTAATCAGGTCAATTGAAATTATAATATGTTGATAATCTCTGGAGTTTGCTTGTAGTCATGGATTCAGACTGTACACTCCAGCAGTGACAGTAAAATGAGAATATGCAGCTCATGGTAATTTGTTAAATTCAGACCCCACTTTTTATTTTTAGCTGTCATAAAGATGTTGCTTTCTATTGTTGATCTCCACCACAACAATCTTATGAAATAGATTGTACTAAAAGAGGGTGACTGATCCAGTGAGCTAAAATCCCAAAGGTATTTTTCAAAACAACAACTGAACTTTGTTTTTCCTTGAAGACATTTCACTTCTCATCCAAGAAGCTTATTCAGTTCTGACTTCAATCACTTTTGGGACAACCATGACCTGGATGATTGAGAATCTCCACAGACCATAGGAGTATCAAACTGGATTTCTTCAAAGGCCAGATCAGCATTGTAGTTCTTCTCTGCGGGCTGGATGCCTCTTGCAGCACCCTGCCAACCAAAATGGGGTGCAGGGAGTCTGTGCACAGCCCCCATGCACCTCATTTTCACCCTCCATGTCCTCCTGCAGCACTCTGCTGGCCATTTTCTGACCCATTTTTGGCCCACTTTCAGGCCGTTTTGGGGCCTTTTTGTCCCGTTTTCAGGTCTGTTTTCGGGCCATTTTCAACCAGCAGAGTGCTGCAGGAGACCATGGAGGGTGAATATGAGGGGCAGGGGGGCTTCATGCAGCCTGATTTAGTTGCCAGTGGCACCACGGGCCACTCCTTTGATATTTCCAGTTCCATGAAGAAGAATGCAGCACTTAAAACAGTTAATCATAATTCTTTAAATCTTTATCATATTGATATTTTTAGCACTGAAGAATTTTAACTTGACATTTTTAAAAAGTAGTATTAAAATATATTTAGAATGGGATGTTAGCAGCATAATATCTGGGCTGTATTCGGAGATCTTATATCAAATAGTAAAGATGTATGGCAATAAATATTTTTGCATTTGGTATGATAGAATTCTGCCTGGATTTCTGGGCTTTCTTTAAGTATATCTTTTGTATTAAATATCCACTGGTCATTAAAGTGCTTATATCTTAGTCAAATTCTGTCATCTGTTCTGATCTTAGATACTTTCAATCTGCTGCATATCATAATTTTTTCCCAGTACGTTTGGAAGCATCATGAGTATTGAAAAGTGTGGTTCCAAATGACCCAGATACATATTAAAATGCCCCCATTGGCTTTTAAATAAATACATTTTAAAAGAGGGTAAATATTCTAGTGGAATAAACAAATATGGCCAATATGAACTGTAGCATGGAATTAAACTGGCTAGTACAAACTCCTAATTGAATAAGAAAGTGAATGGAAACTAAACTGCTATGTTATAGGTCTCTCACCTGAAAGTATCATACCATCTATTTTTTTAAAGCTTTTTAAAAAAGAGATGCTGGAAGTACAGCATTGCAACATTTTTACAACTATGTGCTTTTCACAACAGTAGCTGTAACCAAAATTAATATTGCAGTATACAGTATGTATGCATATATATGTGACCTTTTTATTTAAGGTTTCTATGGGTTATACTTGTTGTATTTCAGATTTAAGAACGCTTGGCAACTGATTTATAATTATTATAGTTGTACTTTCTCAGGGTCATGTGATCAGCTTTTGTTACCTTCCTACAAGCAAAGTCAATGTGGAAGCCAGATTCACTTTACAACTGTGTTATTAATTTGAGAACTGTAGTGATTCGCTTAACAACTGTGGCAAGGAAGGGTTATAAAATGGGGAAAATTCATTTAACAAATGTCTCAGAAATGTTGGGCTCAATTATGGTTGTAAGTTGAGGACTACCTTTATAAGAAACCGTTGTGAGAAAACCTCTGGTTATTAGCTCTATTTGGCCAACCATGGACTGATTGGAAATGCTGTAAAATCCTTTCACAGTGTCTGGAAGTTGATGGAGTTTGAATGGTATAAAACATGCTCAGCAAAGCCGAATTGTACTCTATTCATTACAGTACCCTGCCAGTTCCAGGGAGACTTGGCACTTCCCTTGAAAGAATAAATTTGTGACTTGGGGTTTTCCCCAGTAGCTTGCAGCTATTACCAGATGGTGGCTATGGCAACATAGCCTCTGAAGAATCGAGGATTGTGCCTAGGATAGCCTTTGCCCAGCTTGGGCCAAGAGTTATGACTCTTTCTGGAACAGAAGGATGTTTCTAAAATAACTAATCCTTATTCCTAAAAGAGATAGATTCCGCAAAGCACGCTAGATAGGGGCTTTTGAAGGCCTCTTAAGATTACATTTTGACTTGTTCTAGTTACTATGATCACATTATGCCTATTTTGTGGTCCTTTATAGGAAAAAATTTGCTTATACTTAAACATATTATACTGTATTTGCATTTTTTGTTAGCAAATAACATAATCCCAAGAAAACTATTTTTTCCTATAGAAAATCTTTCTAGATATATGCTGAAAACAAAGTTGGCCCACCCACATGTGCAACTCATTTCATTTCTGCAAGGAATACTGGGAGGAGACAGATAAACACTTCTTTTGAGTAACAGCATTGTGAAATAGCTTCCTCTTTAGTAACGAGACTGTCTTCCAGTTTGTCCTACTAGAATATTTGAAAACCAAATTCCAGTGGGTGTACGGTGAGAGACAGAATGCCTTATTTGATTGACCTACTGATGTTCATGGTTTTATAATTTTGTCTTAGCTTTAACATCAATGTTTTATTTTAAAACCTTGTGTTTTGCTCTTAACATGTCATGATTAAGACAGTAGATCAGGTCTCCTTTTTCGAATGTCAAATTCTTTCATTTTCAAAATTATTATATAAGTATTTGACAAAATAAAAAAGTATATGTATGTGTATAATATTAACAAATAATATTGAATTAAATATGTAAAAATTAATTAAAAAAATAAGCTATAACCAAGTTAATTTGTGCTCTAAAATGACTAAAAGGCTAAAACAATGTCTAAACAAGGCTATATACAACTTGTTATCAATGACTAATATTAACTAAAACAATGACTAAATAGCTTATAGCATACAATATGTCTTCTTACAATGGATCCTTTGAAGTTATTAACCAGTTGGCAGGATGAGTTAAGAGTGCCATTCTCATGTGCTGAAAAACATAAGGTTTCCAAAATAGAAAGAAGATGCTAGACTAGGTTGGTCTTTGGTCTGCCAAGTATGCTGCTTCTTATTTTCCTTGAATGCTTGAAAATAAGACATCTAAGTGTCTCCTGGGACTATGCATATCATTTAAAAGAGGTGCTTTGGAACATGAGTGAGTTCTTGGGAAGCATCTCTTTTATTATGGTTGGTCATACAATCAGCCAGATATTTAGCCTGGATTTGGCATTTTTATTCAACTGTTGAAACCTTTCCAGATTTCTGATGGTGCTAAAGTTATTGTTTCAGAATACAAACTGTTCCAAGTCAAGTGGCATTGTGCAATTGACTGATGGTGATTTTGTCAATGTCCATGGTGTTCAAACAGTGTTCCAGTTGTTTTGGAATTGCAAGTATGAACAGAGTATCAGAGTTGGAGGTCTTCTAGTCCAACCCTATATCACTTCAGACAAATGGCTGTCAAATTGTTCTTAAAAACTTCCAGTGATAGAGCATCACAAGGCAAAGTGTTCTACTGATCAATTGTTCTAACTGTCAATAAAAAATCTCCTTAGGTCTTAGATTGCTTCTCTTCTTGATTAGTTACCATCCCTTGCTTCTGCTTTTAGATGCTTTGGAGAATAGACTGATTCCCTTTTCTTTGTGGCAGGCCCTTAAGTATTGGAACATTGCTATCATGGCACCCCTGGTCCCTGTTTTCATTAAACCAGACATACCTAATTCATGCATACCCAATTCATTTCTTATATGTTTTGACCTCCATTCCCTAATTATCTTTGTTGCTCTTCTTTGCACTCTTGCTGGAATCTCACATCTTTTTTATATCATGGAGTCCAAAACTGAATACAATATTCAGTGTGGTTTTACCAAGGCATTATAAAGTGATACTAATACTTCACATGATCGTGAATCTATCTCTCTGTTCATGAAGCATAGGACTTTAGCTTTTTTGGCAGCGGCTGCACTTTGTCAGATCATATTTGTGGTTATTCACTAGAAGTCCAAGATCTCTCTCATAGTCAATGTTATTGAGCTAGGCACCTCCTATTCTATACTTGAGCATTTAGTGTTCTTGCCTAAGTGTAGGACCTTGCTTTTGTCACCACTGAATTTCATTTTCTTAGATGGGGCCAGTGTTCAAGTCTGTTAAGATCCTTCTGTATCTTGACCCTATCTTTTGGAGTGTTGGCTATTTCTGCCAGCTTTGTGTCATCTAGAAATTTGATTAGTTCCCCTACTATCTCATCTAAATCATTTTGAAAGATATAGAAGAGCTCTAGGCCTAAGACAGAGCCTTGAGGTACCCCACTGCATACTTCCCTCCATGTAAATGCAGTTCCATTAAGGGCTAGACATTGAGTACAATTGGTCAGCCAGTTACAAATTATCTGATGGTGATGCTGTCTAACACACATTTTTCTATCTTATCAAATAGGAGGTTGTGATGTGCTTTATCAAACTGAAGTCCAAGTAAATTATATCCACAGGATTTTGCTGGTCCACTAATTTTGTCCCATTGTTAAACAATGCAATAAGATTTGTCTGGCATGATCTGTTTTTGACAAACCCATGGCTTCTGGTTATGATTTGCTTGCTCCTAAATAATCGCAAATTTGATGTTTGATTATCTTTCCCAGGATCTTCCCAGGTATTGATGTCAGACTGACAGCTTTGTAGTTTTCTAAATCCATCTTTAAAAGATAGGAATCATGTCAGCCTTTTTCCAGTCATTGGTAGTTATCCAGTGGTCCAAGATCTTTGAATTATATGGTTCAATGGTTCTGAGTTCACATCTGCCAGCTCCTTCAGAACCCTTGGATGTAATCCATTTTGTCCTGTTGATTTGATCTCGTCTACCATGGACAGGTATTCTTACCATTTTTTTTGCTTATTTTGACCTGCATTCCAACAGACATGGTAGTGCAGTATTGCAGGGCTTCTGGTTTGACGGTGCAGCAAGATCGGACATGAGCGGGGCTCTGCGAATTTGCACTGAATCCTCCTTGTTGGAGGGTCTTCCAAGGGGCTAAAGTCACCCTGTAGGAGTGACGAAAAAAGGAGAGGCATTCTGCAAGTCGCGGAGAGCGGTGGCTCTCCAGCTAGACCCAGGGATTCCCTCCCATCCAACAATGAAGAGGAGAGGCAGCCATTATGGCTGCCATGAAGCTGGGGCAGCCTAAGAAACAAAGAGTTTGCGGGAGCAGTGTAGATGAACAGTGATTGGAATTGGGTGAGGTGATTATTTTTCTACCTAGAACCTAACCCCAAAGAAAATAAACCCTGGAAAAGAGACTCTTTGAAAAGCTTGTCAAAGCAGCGAATAATTACAGAGAAAAAAATAATAGACCTGAAAGAAAAGGAATTAAAGGGAGAGCGAAAAATCTTTAAAATATAGAAAGATTGGATTTTTAAACTTTATTGGCAATATTTCGATAAGACATTTTAAAATGCTAGAATTAGTTGTCTGAATATTGACTATTCGTAAAAAACTGAAATATTTGTCAGATTTTGTACTAACGTTGAAATTTAAGCTGAAGGTGCCATCTTCTGGTGATGGAATATATACTAAACTCCTAAAACCTTGGGAAAGTACTGATGAAACAAAGGGAAAAAAGTGGAAATAACATATAGTGGACTGCTGTGTTATCTATTGTTTTATATTTGCCTACTTCGTGGCAATTGGAAGTTTAACTATGATATGATGGAATACAGCCAAAGAAAGTGACTTTTAAATGCCAGGATCTATAGCTGAACTGACAGAGTGGACTCAAGGAAATATTTGGAAATCTTCCTGGATTACCTAAATCAGGGATGTCAAACTCAAGGCCTGTGGGCTGGATCCGATCCATGATGTGGTTAGATCTGGCCCGCAGGGCTGTCCTGGTCTACCCAATGTGAATATGAAAGATCAGGCCAGCGTAGCGTCAGCCCAGTCTACCCAATGCGAAGAGGAAACATGCCAGCAGTTTGGGGAGAGGCGTCAAGCTGGCTACACCCACCCAGTCACCTATGCCCACCCAGTTGGCACCACACTCATCCCCTCCCCAAGGTCAATGACAGCCCTGATGCAGCCCTCAATGAAATTGACTTTGACACCCCTGACCTAAATGGAATTAATTGGCTAACTTGGGACATAAAGAACTATCACTATTGCATTTCCCTGAGAAGCAACACTAAGATTGGGCAAATGGTTTCTAAGCTGGCTTTCTGAGGTCATAGACAATTGAGACTTGGGGCGGTGACAGACCACTGAGAGGCTATTGAGCAATATTTGGACCTATCAAAATGAAATAAGATATTGGACCAGGGGGAGATGAGTGGATTTCAAAAAGAAATGGTGTTGATGCTTCAAAGTAACTATGATATGCTGATAAAGAACCATGAGGAGATAAAAGACTTAATGCATGACATTGTGGGGAAATCAGAAGAAGTTCAACAAGGGACAATGAATGAAGATAATAAAACGCAGGAAATAGTGAAGATAATAGAAAGACCAGAGGAAAAATATAACAGATAAATCAACATATAAAACAAGAAGACAAGAAGGAGAAGACAATAAATACTTATGAATCAAATCAGGGACAATGTATATTAAGAGACCAAAAAATGGGATTGGATAAAAAGAAAGATATTTTTGAAGAGAAGATAGGGGCTTGGGCAGATCCCCAAGACGTACAGCAGCAAAAGATAGTAGAGATGGAAGAAATATTTAGATTAAATAGGAAAGATGTACAAAGACCCAAAGGAGGAGTTTGAGAAGCAAGTCAAAAAACAAATAAGAATTGAAATACCAAAGCAGGCAAGAGATGATGATGGTTAGAAAGGAATGCTGTTTAATGTAAGATTGGCTTTATTGAGGGCTAGAATAGAGGCAGAAACAAGATCAAGGGGGAATATTATTATACATATTTTTATATAATATACTAAAAGTAATTGTAATGTAAAGATTAGATGTTGAAAGATGGTATTACTATGTAAGTTAATATAATATTGTGATTGTTATTAGAATGGTGCACAAATACACTGAACAACTAAACAATGAACACGTTGTAATACAAATATGTATAATAAACACTACAATTGCATAAGTATAATTAATGTAACTAATATTATTATTACTATTATTTGTATTTAAATGAATGATACCCAGATGCCTCACTGTAAGAATGCAGTATTGCAGGCTAATTCTGCTGACTGCTGATTACCAGCAGTTTGGCAATTCTATTCTCACCGGCTCAAGGTTGACTCAGCCTTCTATCCTTCCAAGGTTGGAAAAATGAGGACTCAGATTGTTAGGGGCAATATGTAAACCACTTAGAGAGGGCTGTAAAGCACTGTGAAGCAGTATATACATCTAAGTGCTATTGCTAATCTGCATTTACAGTATTTTTTATAGATTGGATTATTATTTTTTCCTTTTGTATAGACAGATGTAAAAAGCAAGTTAAGCAGTTTTGCTTTCTCCTTGCAACTCATCACTTCTTGCTATTTGCTCCCAATAATGGACCAATTGTTTCCTTCACTTGTTTTTTATGTTTGTATATTACATGTTTTTCTTGTTTTTTTATAAGATTTTTATTATTATTATTATTATTATTATTATTTTCTTGTTATTTTGTTTTCTTTTACCATAGTCATTCTATTTCTATTTGCAGGTCTTTGTATTTTATGATTTTCTCCACTTCTTTCTCTTCTCTTCTGCTATCTCCAGATATTGCAACTATCCAGACTTTTTTGTCTTTTTTATTGGCAATTGTTAAGTCTATGTAGCAGGTGTTTGTCTGTTTGAATTCTAATGTCCCAGAGCACTTCAGTTTCTTCATTTTATTACTTTGTATATTTTGCAGTCCCATTAGTTCTGGCTTGCAGGCAAATCATTTCTTCCAATGCATCATTGTTGCTACTTTATCATATTGCTCAGTCTGTACAATCTTCCTACCGCAGCTAACTAAGTGATCCACTGTTTTTTCAGCTTCTTTGCAGAGATGACATTTGCTGTCTATTGCTGTCTTCTAAATTCTGGCAGTGTATGTATTTGTTTTTAAGGCTAAGTCTTGTGCAGTCAGAATTAGCCCCTCTGTCTGTTTCTTCAATTTTCCTACTTTTAACCATTGCCAACTCTTGTTATCTGCTTTTTTTTTTTTTAACATGCTGACCATATAATATTTTGCCTTACCATGGCTTGTAGATCAGTTTTTCTCTCTCCAATACTCATAAGCCTTCATGTTATACTAGTCTCAGTGCATCTTATTCACTATTCTTCACATATTTGTTCAATGTCCTTTTTTTATTCTTTAACTCTTTGATATACTTGCAAGATTCCACGCCCACCTATTTGGTTTGGTAAGTAGAGTCTGTCAACAGCACTGTGAAGATAAAGGGCATGATTCATTGTCATTCTTTTTCTGATCTTCCTAGCCAGGGCTTTGCTCTGCTTGAGCCCAGTCCACTAGTCCAGCTATGTATCTAAAATTGGAATTGCCAGGGGTTAATTACCTCAACAGCATTTTAATTGTCTTTATTACTATTATTATTAGAGTTTTAATTCCACTTTCATTACTTTTTATAAATACCTTAAGGCATCAAAGATACATAATAATACTTTTTCTATTATTAAAGCAGCCACTGTTTGTAACTAGGTCTGCTTTAGTGAATCCAGATTATTTTAAAATGGATTTCTTCTGGGAAAGAGAAGGGTAGGCATTTTTGAAGGAGTGGGGGGCAAAAAAAAAAAACATACCATAAGCTTAAACAAATGCTTCTTAATGAAAATAGCATTTAAAACCAATGGGCCTTTTCTCAGCTTAGCTATTATAGAAAGAAAAGTCTGCAATCTTAGGTTGTTCAGTAAAGTTTCCTGACTTGCACTCTCTTTGTAATTGTCCTAATAATTCTTAAGACAACTTTCAGAATGGAAATTACCACTGGTCTAGAAAAATATTCCACTTACATAGAATCCAAAGAAAGATCTAGAGTTCTTGAGATTTGTTCTTTGAACTGATTTTCTCTTCCCTGTTTGGCACACAAGGTTTGTGTTGACAAGGCTAAAGAGGACAGAAATATAGAGCAAGCTGAGAAATGTTCCATAATGAAAATAATTACTTTGTCCTTTCCTGAAATGTCTTAATGCCTTCAGCTGCAGAATGCTGATCCCTGGCATTTCCCAGGATCTCTTGTGAGGTTCATTGTGACTTTATGAGTTAATCACATCAGGAATAGTCATTTTAACTCGTATGCCTTTAGGAGTAATTACAAATTTAAATGATTAAACAAATCAGGAAAAAAGTCTACTGCCTAACGAAAGGAGTTAGTGCTGAAATCCTTTTTTATATAATAGTATCACAAGTCATTTGTAAATAACACATTCATTTTAGAGATGTAAAGAGTTCTATCATGCCCTCTGAAATAAATTATATTTTATTGGTGCCCGGGTGTTTCATAATTTCTATTTATTTGCTGCAAGACTGGAGAATTAAGATCGAGTAATTTATTTCACCAAAAGACTGACAAATGGCTCATTAGATACTTATGGAACTGAAGCTAATTGTATGATTTTTTTTTGGGGGGGGTATTAATTGTCATAACTGCCTGCTTAACTAAATAATGTTGGTCACAAAAAGTTTGTCCTATCTCTGCATTTTCATTGAAGTTAAAACATTTTGTATGCCAAAAGAAAACAGGCTTGGGGGGAGAGTCACAAACCAAAACATTACTATTTGGATTGGAAGACCAGGTAGGAGGAGTAACTAAGGATTAATGTTTCCCACTGGAGACACCAATGACTGTCATCTCCAAATTGCAGTCACCTCACATCATGTAACAGCTTGAATCACAGATATTCCAAGATTCCCCTTCCCCCCAATTACAAATTAAATATAATTTACATTACTTAGGGTTTTTTTATTTCATCGGAGACATAAGGTCAGAATTGATTGAATATGTACTACCTGCACGTAATGATTTCAGTTTTTCACAATCATGTGCTAATGCTCCACAGTAATGGCCTATGGATGAAGAGACAGATGTACTACCAGTCATTCGCTACACATTTGCATTAACAAATCATCATTTAATTGAAGCCCATCCAACAAGTTTATGCTACTTAAATAAAGTTCGTTTCAATAAAGGATGATACATGGTTAGTAACTGCAATGAAACCAAGAGAAGGAAGTAGGGAGGGGTTATTTCCAGAACATAGATTTAAGGATGCTTAAAGATATTTCTATTAATTTTTATTTTGCTATTAAGTAAACTACCTGATTTCTAACACACTGTTCCAAGCCAGTTCAGTATGAAATGAGATAATTTACTCTTTGAAATACATTATTTCATAACAGTACAATTTCATGCTTTGTAGATTTTATTTCTCACCCAAATACAGAGCATGAATTGTGAGTTAAATTTTTAGGCAAATTCTAATAAGTTTCATACCATGCCATTATCAAAATGGCTTAATTCTTCTTCTTTTCCCTTCTGCGTTTACTGTCTTATTGTCAACTATAAATCTGCCACTGAAATTAAAAAAAATCTACTTGCCTGTCTGCAACTTTGATATCATTATTGTTATTCATATAAAACCTGTTTAGGGAACAATTCTGTAGATCTGTTTTAACATAAAAAACTAAATGCTTATATGTTATAACATCACATTCAATGAAAAGGAGTATGAAGAATGCAAAGACCTCAAGATTAATGTCATTAGAAAACTTAGTAAAAGGGTACTGTTTAATTTATGAATTGAAAATCAATATATTCAATAATTTAAAGATTGGCTGGAAACCTGCTCACATTAAGGTTGACTGAATTTCACTGCTTCCAGTAAAGTATAAACCCTAACTGAGCAGGATTTTATCAATACTGGCCACACAAAGCATACAGTTCTAAGCCAGATGTGCTATTAAGTTTCCACTGCATATTCTTAAGACTATCAGTGAGCTTTAACAAGATTAAAATAGGCAAGCTTTAGTTAACTTACAAATATTTTAAAATAATGAGTAATCTAAACAAATTAAACTTGAAAAATCAGCATGAACAATAAATAAAAATGTACTATGTAAATCTATCTATAAGACAACAAGAAAGCTCTGCTTTATTTTTCTACAAAACATTTCCATTATATATGAATTTTTAAAAACAATTTTCTTACAATTCTTAGTTCTATTAGCTCCGAAGGCAAGATAAAATGACACCTTTACATAAAAATATACCTTGGAATTCAAACTATATATAGTTTAAGATGACAGCAAAACATTTTTTCTTATTTTTAAAATAGTATATTAATGAAACACAGTCCCAAACAAATCCACATACAAAGACCCCCACTGTGCCCTGTCAGTATGTTCTCTATGCTCTTTTTATATGCTAACTCAGAATAGTAATTAAGATCTTGTAAGTTGACTTCTGTTTTCCAGAAATATGAGTTGTACATAAAACATGCCTTTTCATCACAACAATTACCATTAATCAAAACACTGAAAGCTAATACCACTCAAGTCCAACCTACTGCTGTGCCTAGCAATATATCAAACTGTCTGTTGTCAAACACTCTATACAAACTTAAACATTTATCACAGCAAACAAAAAGTACATGCTATTTTTAAGTTAAATATAGTATTTTAAAAGTGTAAAAATTCAGCTTACTTTTTAAAGTTAACCCTGTTTTTCTGTTGGGTTTAATATTACGTCACTTTAGATAAAAAACATGCATTCAAATTCTTGTTTCTAATAAAAATATAAGCAATCATAACACGTAAAAATATTGATAAATTTAGTAGATTACACATGAAACACTAATAAACATAATCTGTCTGATTTTCATCATGGAATATGTTTTTATCAGAAACAACTTTATTGCTAATAATATTGTAAATAACTGAAGTTTGTATATTCATTTAATTGTTGCCTAATATACTAGTTCTATTATATCCAAGATGCATATGTAGAAATCATTAATTTTGCAAAACAAGACGGTATACCTCAATACTAAAGTATGTAATTCTTATTTAACCTAGAAAATATTCATATAAGTAATACTTAGAAGAGTTCTCAAATTGTACTATGACAACCCTGTTTAATAAATCATACTAATTTTCACATGACAAAATGCAACCTCTGTAATCTAACCAGGAAAGTACTAAGTATTAGATTCCATCCAAATTTTTTGTTTGTTTTTTTGCAACTATCACTTGGGTGATAAGTCAACTTCCTAGAAAAAGAAAGGCATAGGGACTCTAACACAAGCTCTAGTTGCCAATGTTTTATTATATATTTCTATTCTATTCTATTTCTTAGTCAAGTTTGCTTAACCATAATTAAATTTTTATTTATGTGTTTTCTTCATGTTGCCTTTCTTGTTCCCATCCCCATTTTCTCCACAGAACATACAGGTGAAACTCGAAAAATTAGAATATCGTGCAAAAATTCATTTATTTCAGTAATGTAACTTAAAAGATGAAACTAATATATGAGATAGACTCGTTACATGCAAAGCAAGATAGTTCAAGCCGTGATATGTCATAATTGAGATGGTTATGGTTTACAGCTCATGAAAACCCCAAATCCACAATCTTAGAAAATTAGAATATTGTGAATATTCTAGGCTCAAAGTGTCCCACTCTAATCAGCTAATTAAGCCATAACACCTGCAAAGGGTCCTTGAGCCTTTAAATGGTTTCTCAGTCTGGTTCAGTAGGAAGCACAATCATGGGAAAGACTGCTGACCTGATAGTTGTGCAGAAAACCATCATTGACACCCTCCATAAGGAGGGAAAGCCTCAAAAGGTAATTGCAAAAGAAGTTGGATGTTCCCAAAGCGCTGTATCAAAGCACATTAATAGAAAGTTATGTGGAAGGGAAAAGTGTGGAAGAAAAAGGTGCACAAGCAGCAGGGATGATCGCAGCCTGGAGAGGATTGTCAGGAAAAACCCATTCAAAAGTGTTGGGGACTTTCACAAGGAGTGGACTGAGGCTGGAGTCAGTGCATCAAGAGCCACCACACACAGAGGGATCCTGGACATGGGCTTCAAATGTCGTATTCCTCTTGTCAAGCCACTCCTGAACAACAAACGTCAGAAGCGTCTTACCTGGGCTAAAGAAAAACAGAACTGATCTGTTGCTTTGGATGAGAGCAACTTTTGCATCTCATTTGGAAACCAAGGACCCAGAGTCTGGAGGAAGAATGGAGAGGCACACACTGCAAGATGCTTGAAGTCTAGTGTGAAGTTTCCACAGTCTGTGTTGATTTGGTGAGCTATGTCATCTGCTGGTGTTGGTCCACTGTGCTTCATTAAGTCCTGGGTCAACACAGCCGTCTACCAGGAGATTTTGGAGCATTTCATGCTTCCTTCCATAGATGAGCTTTTATGGGGATACTGACTTCATTTTCCAGCAGGACTTGGCACCTGCCCACACTGCCAAAAGCACCAAAACCTGGTTCAATGACCATGGGATTACTGTGCTTGATTGGCCAGCAAACTTGCCTGACCTGAACCCAATACAGAATCTATGGGACATTGCCAAGAGAAAGGTGACAGACATGAGACTGAACAATGCAGAAGAGCTGAAGCAGGCTGTTGAAGCATCCTAGTCATCCATAACACCTCAGCAGTGCCACAGGCTGATAGCTTCCATGCCACACAGCATTGAGGCAGTAATTGCTGCAAAAGGGGCCCAAACCAAGTAGTGAGTACATATGCATGCTTATACTTTTCAGAGGTCCAATACTGTTCTATGTACAATCCTTGTTTTATTGATTGCATGTCATATTCTAATTTTCTGAGATTGTGGATTTGGGGTTTTCATGAGCTGTAAGCCATAATCATCTCAATTATGACAAATCATGGCTTGAACTATCTTGCTTTGCATGTAATGAGTCTATCTGATATATTAGTTTCACCTTTTAAGTTGCATTACTGAAATAAATGAACTTTTGCACGATATTCTAATTCTTTGAGTTTCACCTGTATATATATTATAAAAAAGCTTTGCTAAAAGGGAAGATGCTCTGTTGCTTTTCTATTGAATTGGTTATTAACAAAAATAGCATATTCAGTAAAACTATTTTATTTTTCTTTTAAAATATTTGCATAAAATACATATGTTTGATTAACCCTTTCTGCATTGAGTCATATTACCTTCATATATACAGTATTCTTTTAGAAAACCTAATCTAAGTAACTATGGGGAGATCTTGTCTACCCTTGAAAAATTGCAAATAAAGATGTCAGCTATTGAGTATATTTGTGGCATCTCCAGCAGCTGCTGTTAAATACCAGCTGGTCTAGCTGATTAAAATTACCTCTGAGTTGGTATTATAAAGATGCCTGGGCAGCATTGCTGTATTAATGGATTATTGAGTGAGCGATGAAAACCTTGGCCAGCTGATGCGTTTTATTACAGATAGGCTTTATGATGTGTAATCACTGTAATTTTTACAACTGGAGAAAATAGGAGGGGGACAAAGATTTAAAAAAAAACCCTCACAAAAACAGTTTGACTAAATATTCTTGCTTTCTGTTTTCTAGCTGTTGGAATGTTATTTTATCTCTAAATGTATTCTAGATATTTGTGAATTTAACACAAATTCCTAATGAATGAATTGAGAGAGTATAAATATAAATCCTGTGTCTCTGTGGGTGTATTGCATATGCGTATGTCCGTGTATGTAAAGATGAAAACAGACTAAGCTAACTGCATCGATTTTAAATTTGTATTACTTCAATCCAACTGGCTTTTTTTCAAACATGTGATAACTGAATTTCCTTCTATTATTCATGAGATAGAACACATAAAAACACTTACAAATACACTCCTTGCTCATTCCTTATTCATTTGTGATAGCTGCTGATTTTAAAGATTAGGAGCCTTTTTTTTCTTATTTCTTGACCAACATCACTAATGCATGATAAATGTAAATCATTCTCTTTATGCATTGGGATAAAAATACTGTTGACTTTTAAATGTATGAACAGGCTTAAATGATGTAGTAAAAAGTATTTAACATGGTCAGAACTCACTCTCTAGGAAACCATAAGGAATGCTAAGAATTCCTGCAAGAGACATCACATTTTTGGACCAAATGAATTATCCCAGAATCACATTTGTAAATGGGGATTTCTTCACAACTTCTGATAACACAATCCTAGAATATAAATAGAATTTGAAAAAAAAACACCTTTGGGACATAGAATGTAAGGCTTATAGTGGGTTTTGAAGATCATTTAGTCCAACTCATGCTCACCACAGGAATCCACTACTACAGCACTCCTGGTTGATGATCTAGACCAGGGGTAGTCAACCTTTTTATACCTACTGCCACTTTTGTATCTCTGTTAGTAGTAAAATTTTCTCTAACTGCCCACCAGTTCCACAGTAATGGTGATTTATAAAGTAGGGAACAAAATCCCTACCACCCACCATGAAAGCTGGAATGCCCACTAGCGGTAGGGACCAGGTTGACTACCACTGATCTAGATTCTGTTTAAATACTTCTAGGATGAAAAGTCCAACACTTCCAGAGGAATTCTATTTCCTTGTTGTATAGTATTTATTTTTTTGTCTAGGTGTCCAAATGAAATTTGTGTCCTTGAAATATAATTGTTGCTCATTCTAACTTCCACAACTTGGAATGAATCTACCCATCTTCTAAAAGACAGCCTTTAAGGTACTTGAAGAAAGTTATTGTGCTTCCCTGGGGGTATCTTTTCCCCACAAAACAAACCCAACAACTCTAACTATTACTCCTAAGTTTTTTCTCTAAAAACAAACCCAACAACTCTAACTATTACTCCTAAGTTTTTTCTCTAGGCTCCTTATCACACTGGTTGTTCTCCTCTGATCCTGATGTTGTCGTTCCACAGGCAAGTAAGGAATATTTTAAGATGCTAATCTTTGCACACTGTACTACAATGTGACTTGCAGTTCTTAAAATATTTTTTAGATTGGAATTCTTCCTAAGACTTTTTTTGATTTATCAGTTTATACGGTAGATGCATACATACACACACATGTTAAATTAATTGTTTTCTCTTAACTATTGAGAGGAACTACCATATGTATTCAAATATGTTTGAGAACTCTTATGGTTTCTTTAAATCAGAAATTAATATAAAACCAAATAACACTGAGAGAGCTAAAACTTTACTTGCATGAAAGTGCATTGATTTTCTAAAGCATAATAATAATTAACTTGCAGAACTTAAAACACCATTGTAAATAACTTGAAATAGTTACAATGCAACGATAACTATCATCAGCCAGTTCTTGCTCATAAAGTGAAACTCTAGCACAGAAGTCATTAAGCTCTCCAGAAAGTGGATGGGCATATTTGGGATACAAAATTAACAAAGTATTTAGGGAACCCAGGTTCAAGCCTCCCAAGCTTGTCAGGATCACAATAAAATTAGTACATGCAACAGATATCTAAATAAACTTCAAACCTGGTGCAATGTTACTAAGCCTTATTATCATAAGAGAAAACTAAAATGAATGGGGGGGATCCACACCCCTACCTCCTTTTTTAAAAAAATCTTACTATCAGTGAGCAATCATGTGCCTTGGTCACTCCAAAGCAATGCAAAAGCACCAAAGGTGCTTTTTCAAGAGGCAACTGGACTTTCTGGAAACCAAGGAAGTTCAATTGCCTCTTGAAAAAAGCACCTTTGGGACAACCATGACCTGGATGACTGAAGAATCCCTGTAGACAAGAGACTCCTGTGTTCAGTGAACTGACAAAGCACCACCCAGGAGAAGCAATCCTTAGATCCATTTGCATTGCTTGAAGATACCAGCTGGCCTCTCTCACCTCACAAGATATCCTAAGGAAATTATCATGATTTAAGGAAAGATCACATGCCCCCAGAAAGGCAGTAAAACAATCAGACAGAATGCCAAGCTTGCATCCTGCCTCTTGGAAGTACAGGCCAAAAGGATGGTGCCAGAACCATTAAAGCAGTGCAAAAAGCTTAAAACAATCCTTGCCCTTTAAGAAAGTCAAGCCCCGCCAGAACTCAGGTGACAGGAAGTCTGGGCGTACTGCCAAGCACCAACTGCTGTTACAATGTAACAAGGCTTACCTGAGAGGCAGTTTCTGAAAACACTTAACGATAAGCAGGATTAGTCTAGAAACACACCAGAATGTTTCCTGCCTTCCTGACAGAATTAGCCCTGTAAAGTAGAAAATCAAAATGCTGATGGAAGGAGATTTCTTCCAACAACCGGTTCACCAAACTGCTCCAGAAGTTAACAAATGGTTTTCCCGAAGTGGTTCAAACTGGCTGAATCCCACCACTGGTCTGAGGTGGACTACTTGGAAGTCATTTAGTCATTAGAAATAAAGAAAAAATGAATTAAAAACAACAGCACCTTTATCCCAAAGAATAATACAGATATCAATTGTGATTTAAGAATTCCAATCTTGTCTTAGTTTTGAACATGCATATGTTCATACAAAGGCCTCTGAACTCTGAAGAATGAAGACCATTAGTTGAAAGATTTCCTCTTCTACTTTTGGACTGTGTTAAAATAATATTGACTAGAAGAATCCTTAGAGAAAGTCAGAAAATCTGGCAATGGTTTACCTAAGGGGCTTGTTTATATTATTATCTCTTTTATTCATTAAACATGAAACTCAGTCAACTGAAGATTTAAACATGCATCACAAATATAATTATCTGGTGCTAATGATTGATATAAGTTGCTGCCAGCATCCTAGGTATCAACCAAGCATTTTCTTAAGATTTTTGATGTTTCGAGTAGTGCAGTTTTTTTTGCAGTTCCGCTGGTGTTATTGCAGGAAGCTGCAAATTCTTGATGTATTTTCTAAAATTATTGAACATGGTACCAAGTGCCTTGATGACAATGGGTATCACTATTACATGTTTCATCCATAATCACATAGTTTCAATGGCCAGATTGTGATAGTGATTTTTTTCCAGTTTTTTCTTCGACTCTGGCATCTCCTGGTACAGCAATATCAATAAATTGTACGCTTCATTTTTGACAACTGTGATATCTTGCATGTTGTGTTCAAAATGATGATCCGTCTGTATTCGAAAGTCCCACAAGATCTTCACCTTCTCATTTTCAACAATTTTTCCCACTATGTTCTCATGACTTTTTGGATACAGGTAAGTCGTATTTTTTACATAATGACCAGTGGATTAATTTAGCAACTTGGTCACGTCTAGCTTTGTAATAAGTTTGTATGATTTTGCTACATTCACATATTAAATGTGAAACAGTTTCGACTTTATTGTTGCAAAGTCGGCAGTTTGGATTGTCAGTGGATTTTTGTATATTTGCTTTCATGGCATTAGTTTGTAGTGCTTATTCTTGAGCAGCAAGTATTAAACCTTCCGTTTCTTTCTTGATGGTTCCCATCTTAAGCCATGTCCATATAAAGTTGTCATCATATTTTTCTTCAATGTTTTTCAAGTGCTGTCCATCAAAGTTTTGGATTTCCATCTGTTTAATCTGACATCCAGCTGTTTTTCCTTATACTCTGCCTTTGTTTCTATTATTTTTATTTTTTAAAAAAAATAAACTTTATTGGTTTTACAATTAAAATAGACGAACAACACACACACAAAACAAAGAAAAAAAAAGTAAAAAAGTGATAAAAAACCATCATTGACAATTTGTGGTTCCTTATTTATATCCTTATTTGGGCCATATTTACAATTAGTCCTTAGTGTGAATGTAAAATTACTACAATTATAGCTTATCCTCTTTTACAATTTATTATATAATCTATCTTTGGTCTATCCATTCATACCAACAGTTCCAACTCTTATAGTACTCTGATGTTTCTTTATCTTTTAGAGATAAATTAGAGTTAATTTATTCATTTTTGCACAACTTGATATTTTCTGTATAATCATTTCCTCTATTGGAGTGTAAGGTTGTTTCCAACATTGTACAAAGGCCAGTCTGGCTGCCATCAATATATGTAATATTATATATTTAACTTTTTTGGGGAAATTGTCTGTTGACCATCCCTAGTAGGAAGAATTCTAGTTTAAGTTCAATCTGTTCAGTCGTAATTTCCTCCAGCCATTTTTTAATTCTCATCCAATATGTTTGAGCTTTTGTGCAGGACCACGTGTGGTAGAATGTTCCATCTTTCTTTTTACACTTCTAGCATTTCGGGCTCATGTTGGGGAACATCTTCGCGAATCTCAAAGGAGGAAGGTGCCACCTATAGAATATTTCATAGGCATTTTCTTTGTATATTGCCGATTTTGTAATTTTATTATTTCTGTTCCAGACTTTCTCCCATTCTATTAAAGTAATGCTGTGACCTATGTTCCTACTCCAAGCTATCATATTACCTTTAACTATTTCTTCCTCTAATTCTATCTCTAATAAATAGTCATAAAATTTTGTTATTTTTTTTTATCTGGGCCTAATAGAATTTTATCTAATTGTTGTGGTTTAGTATAGATTCCAAATTCTTTCTTATCCTGTCTGTATCTATTTTGCACTTGTAGATATGCCCACTGGTCAATTCGTAGCCCTTGTTCCTTGCCACGATTTCAGATTTCCTTGTATATCCAATAAGTCTTTATATTTAATCATCTTATTGATATCCAAATTGTTTGGGTGAATCATTGTCTCCATTGTTGAGATCCAGATCGGGATTTTTAGATAATGTTTTTTCTTTATTTTATTCCAATTGGCCAACAGGGAACCTCTAATTAAATGTCTATGAAAATAATTATGTCTGATTTTCCGTGTATCCCATAGAAAGGCATGCCACACCCTCTGTAAATCATGGCCTTCTAGGACCAGTATCCTCTTATTAGTTAAATTCACCCATTCTTTCAGCCATACTAAGGAAGCTGCACTATGATATAACTCCCAGTTTGGGAGCGCCATATCCCACCTGCTCTTCATATCTTGCATTGCTTTTAAGTTTATTCTCGGTTTTTTTCCTTGCCAAATATATTTTAAAATTATCCTATTCAGTTCCACAAAGACGTTTTTGGGTATTTTAATTGGTATTGTCTGAAATAAATAGATAAATTTTAGGAGAATAGTCATTTTGATAGTAGCAATCCTCCCTAATAAAGAGAGTTGCAGTTTAACCCATCTCTCTAAACCTTTCTTTACTTGTTGCAGTAATTTATCGTAATTATTTTCCATTAACGTCTTACAGTGTACCATCATCCATATTCCTAAATATTTGATTTTCTTTGCCACTTGTAATCCCATCACCTTTTCTAATTCTAATTTCTGTTTTTCTGTTAAGTTTTTGGTTATTGGTTTTGTTTTCTTTCTATTAATTTTAAGTCCTGCAACTAGTCCAAATTGTTCTAACACATTCATCAGGTCTTGTCCTCTTTCTATTGGGTCCTGAATAAAAAAAAACCTATATCATCTGCAAATGATTGCAATTTATACTTTTCTTTCTTGATCTTTAACCCCTTTATTTCTAGGTTCTGTCTGATTCACATTAGTAATGTTTCCAAAGATGGTATGAAGAGCAGGGGTGAAAGTGAGCATCCCTGTCTGACTCCTTTCTCTATTTTTATTGGTCATATGTATTCTCCATTTATTATAATATTTGCCTTTTGTGTGGCATAAATTGTAGTTACAATATTTTCAAATTTGGTGCCTAAATTCATATTATAGATTTTTTTGGATTAAGAATTGCCAATTTAAATTGTCGAAAGCCTTCTGGGCATCCAAAAATACAAGAACTATTTGTTTTTCGGTGTGGGTTTCATAATATTCCAAGACATCTAACACTATTCTTAGATTATTCCTAATTTGTCTGTTAGGAAGAAATCCATTTTGATCTTTATGTATATACTCATTCAAAATTCTTTTTAGTCTATTTGCTATGATAGTAGCAAATATTTTATAGTTGGTGTTTAACAAAGAGATTAGACTGTAGTTTTGTATGAGTCGGGGGTTCAAATCCTCTTTTGGAATTAGTGAAATCAGTGCCTCCCTCCATTAGCCCGGCATTTTAGCTGCAAGTAAAACCTCATTATAAACTTCCACCATGAGGGGTCCTATTTGTTTTCCTATTACCTTATAAAGTTCCCCTGGGATCCCATCTGGTCCTGGAGTTTTATTTTTTTTTTGGTTTTCTATTGCTATTTTCAGTTCAGACCAAGTAATATCTTTAATTAATATTTCTTTCATCTCTTCCCCAATTATTTTTTCTTTTGTTTTGCCCAAATAATTTCTTATCATATGCTCATTTACTTCCTCCTTTTTATATAAATCTTCAAAATGTTTATGTACAATTTCTTTTTTCTGTTCTATTCCATGTTGGGTATCCCCATTTCCATCTATTAATTGGTGAATTACTCTTTTTTCCTTTTCTTTTTCGAGTCTGTAGGACAGCCATCTCCATGGTTTATTGGCCTGTTCGAAATATATCTGTCTAGTTGTATTCTAATTTATAATCATTCCCTCTTGTTCAATTAAATTCAATTTATGTTTAGTTACTGTCATCTGATTTTGCAATCTAAGATCCTTTGGGGTACTTTGTAATTGAGTTTCTAATTCTTTAATTCTTTGTTGTAATTTATTTTGCTGGGCATATTTTTCTTTATTCCTCCTAGCAGTATATGATATTGTTATTCCCCTTATTACTGCCTTCAATCGTATCCCAAATGTTTTGTTTCGTAGTTGCCTCATTGTAATTTTCCCTTAAAAAAGTAATTTAATTCTTCCTTGAGTCTGTTTGTAAATTCTTTAATTAGCTGAGTATTTAGCGTCCACCTTTTCTTTGGCTTTTTCCTACCTTTCCATAGTATCTGAATCGGATTGTGATCTGCCCATTCATTGGGTAACATTTCAATCTCTTTTAATTCATTTGCTATTTCACCATTCATCCATGCCATGTCAATCCATGTCCATATTTGGGTTTGAATAGAATGTAAATTGCTTTTTTTCCGGGTTTAACTTTCTTCATATATCTATCAAGTTTAATTCAGTCATCATTTTCACACATGTTTTTGATAACTCTCTCTTTTTTTCCCCTTTCCTCCCCCCACTACTATGATCTTTCTGATGGTCCACAATGGCATTGAAATCCTCTAGAATGCAGATGTTTCTTTTTTCTAATTCTACTATTCTTTCATGTAAGTGTTTAAAGAACTCTTTTTGATTTCCATTAGGAGCGTAAATTACCACTAATAGAATTGGGATAGAGTTGATCAGGCATGATATTCCCCTCTGAAAAAAAAATTGGGGCCGGCCAAAAGAGACCCCCCATCAGCGCCAAGAAATCGCACACGCCGCCGCGCGCACCCGCCCGCCTTGCACCACCCGCCCGCCGCACCGCCCGCCGCCGCACCGCCGCTGCACGCGCGCCGCCGCCGCGCCTCGCACCGCCCGCCGCTCGCACCGACCGCCGTGCGTGCTCGCCGCCGCACCGCCCGCCCGAGCCTAGCCGCCGCCGGGCTCTGCTCGCACCGCCTGGCGATTCCGAAAAAAATCGGAATTCCGATTTTAATCGGAAAAATATCATGCCTGGTTGATCCAGATTTGCAAGACCAGAATTTTTCCATTTGGATCTGTCCATATTAAGTCTACTTTCATGTCATCTTTTACATACACTGCTATCCCTTTCTTTTTCCTGGAGTCTGCTGGTGCAGTATATAATTTCCCTAGCTTCACTAAGTATTTTTCGTCTGACATCCTTATATGAGTTTCCTGTAGACATACTATATCCGCCTTCTGTTTAATTAATTTGGCTAAAGTTTTCCTTTTTGTCGTAAAATTTAGACCATTTATATTAATTGATAGTATTTTTTTTCCTCTTCCATTATCTAGTTAATTCTTGCTCTTTGTCTTGTAGTTACTCCGGTTTCTCTTTGTGACTAGTAGTGTGTCCTACCTTCTTCTCTTTCTTGTTGTAGTTGAGGGTTTTTTGGGTTTCCTGAGGTCTCGTCTCTATTCTTTTGATGGTCTTGGTCTTCTTGAGAGTTCGATTCTAATTTATCCTTACTACTCTGCTCTTCCGGGCCTACCAACCGTTCATAAAATTCTTGGGCTTTTTCCATGGAATCTACTTTAACTTTCCTTTCCTCCCACGTAATTAACATCCCTTCTGGGACCAGCCATTTAAATACAATACCTTTTTGATTTAATTGGGCCGCCAAGAATTTATAGTCTCGTCTTTGTTCTCTTACTCTTCTTGTGATTTTTTTTAGAGCCAAAATTTCTTTCTCTTTATATATAATTGTTTCTCCTCTGGATATTTTGTATATAATGTCCCGGACCTTCCTTCTTGCAAATCTAACATGAACTTCTTTTGGGCATTTGTGGCGTCTCGGGTACTTTGTACTAACTCTATAAACTTTGTCCAATTCTTTCAAAATGTCATCATTGTCCTTTTCCAATATTCCTGCCAGTATTTCCGCCATCACCTTCTTCTTTTGATTCCACTATGTTCTGGAATCTCAAATATGCTGCGGCCTTGTCCATCTCTAAGCAGACCAGAGTCTTCCATTTCTTTGCTCTCATTCTTAGGTGTTCATCACCATCTCCAATTTTCTTTCAGTTTGTTCTGTCCTTTTCTCTACTTCTTTTATTGTTGATTCATTTTTCTCCAACGCCTGTATTGTTCCAACTTTCTCATCTAATTTGGAAATGTCTACTTTCATTTCTGCTTTTAATTTCCCCATCTCTTCTTTTAGTTCATTTATATTTGCTCTCATCTCTGTATGGTTTTTCACCATTGTTTCTTGTAACGTCAGCATAGATTGTTGTAAAGTGAGCAGAATTGAATGAATATTGGCATTCCTGGTACAGGATTGCTTCTCCAATGGAAGTGTTTCCTCAATTGTCTTTTGTGCCATAGGCAAGGCTGTTGCCGACTAGGTTGTTAATGTTGAAGTAGTCTTCTTTCCGGTTTTAAGCGTTGCAGTAGTTATCGAAGTCATTTCTTTTAGAATTTGTTTCTGGTTTTGTACTATATTAATTACGTTATCCCAAATTAACATTCAGTGTTAAATACTATATGGTGAGATTGGGCAATAATTTAATTGATTGCTCTGTATATCTATTGGGTATCTAAACTCTTTAGTATATTAATATGCTAGGCAATCTTATAAATACAGATATTATCCAATTATAATTTCAAATCCAAATTCTAAATCAATTATATAAATATGTAGGATCTAACACTTATTTCACAATCTACAAATAACTTCTAAATAATAATAATAAATATTTATCCTATCTCTCTAATCTTATATACAAATACTATATGTAACTCCAAATATATGTAAATACTATGGAATACTTTGTGTAAATATATATATTATAAGACATTGTTTCAGATATTCATGAATACAAATAGAAATAAATTAACCTCAATATTAAACAATTATTTGAAGTAATCAGCAAAGTATGTTCAGATATTAATTATAGTAATTAGTTAATGCTTAATATTATTATTCCTTGTCTTTTTCCTATGTATCTAAAAAGAGTATAACTATCAATATTACCAATAAATCAACTAAATCAGACAAGTTACATCACAGTTGCAACAATCTATTATCCTTCTCCTTATACAAAATTATAGAAAAAAAGGTGATATAGGAGGAGTAACTAATCAAAACACCAGAAAGTGAGTAGAAGAAAAAGTCTTAAAGTAACTTTTCAACTCTCCATCTCTGTAGTTAGGAGATTTCACTCCAAGCACACTGGAAGTGGAGAGTTGCTGAGTAATGTCTATGGCTTCAGGGTATCTCAGCACACTCAACCATAATCTACTCCTCCTTTCGTCTTAGGGCTCTTAGAGTCCCTTCTTCCAGATTTCCTCACCTAAAACAATCTCCTCGATTACCACAGTGCACCTCCTGCATGGCCGGCGCCTAGAAAGTGGTGGCGGTGGCCGTCAGCAATTGTTGCACAAATGCGTGAAGCTCTGCTCTGCTTCTCCAATGCGCCACTGTGGCCGTCAGCGATTGTTGCACATATGCGTGATGTTGCGCATGTGCAATAAGGACTGACTAGGCAGGGAACGGAGGAGAGGGTGGAGAGGAGTAGGGCCAGCCAGGGGCCCATTTTACTGGTTCTCCGAACTACTGGGAATGGTAATGACTGGTAAAATCCCACCCCTGAATTGTGCCCTGCGAGGGCACAATTCTGCTGCCTCCCTTGCCTCTTAGCACCCCCTAAGACATCCCACCCTCCAGGGGGTGGTACCGCCCATTTTGGGAACCACTGCTCTATAGTTTGATAGATTTGCAATAGCCTTCTGCTCCCTATTTTTCTTGGCAGGTACAACCTGTCAATGTTACTTCATGGATGTAAAGCGTGGTACATATTCTAAAGTTTGAGCATTTTCTAGTCGAAGTTTTCCAGTTTAGCCAAAGTCCAGTTGATTATTCCAGGTGAGTAACATATCACTGGAACTGTCCATGTATTAATGGCTTTAATTATGTTTTCAGCATTCAGCATTGATTTTAGTATCTTGCAGACCCCCCTGATGTATTCCTTTTGCGTTGACCCTTTGACTTTTCCATTCAAAATGTTATCTGCTTTCAATATGACTAAGTATTTGTAACGGCCATCATTTGCTAATGCCTTCACTATACTTTTATTTCCCAGTTCTATTCCTTCTATTTTTTCCATTTTTCCTAGCTGCATGGATAATATAGCATTTCAAGTCCATAGTTTATTTTGATGTCGCTGCTGAACGGTTAAATTGTGTTGAGTATTGATTTAAGTCCGGTGGGGCTTTTGCATACAGTTTGAGCAGTTTGAGCTTTCTGAGTTGGCACAGAAAGAACATTCTTTGTTGTGCTTTTTTGATGAAGTTTTTGATGCTAGGTGTCCATTTTAGGTCATGTGATATAGTAGAACCTAGAAATTTGAAGGTCTCTACTGTTGATACTGTGTTGTCTAGCATTATAAGAGGTGGTAGTATGGGAGGGGTTCTTCTAAAGTCTATCATCATTTCTACAGTTTTAAGTGTGTTCAGTTCCAGATTGTTTAGTTTAATTTAGTTAGAAGAATGTCTGGAATGATGGTATTGAATGCTGAACTGAAATCTACAAAGGGGACCCTTACGTAGGTATTTGGAGATTCAAGGTGTTGCAGGATGTAGTGCAGAGCCATATTGACAGCATCATCTGTCAATCTATTTGCTCGGTATGCAAACTGAATGGGATCTAACAGCAGATCCGTGATGGTTTTCAGATGGGACAGCACATGCCTTTCAAAAATTTTCCTAACTACAGATGTTAGAGCAACTGGTCTGTAGTCATTCAGTTTTTTTTATTTTATTTTCAAGTCAGATTTTCCACTTTAGTGTTCCAGTGGGTTTCTTTTTTGGCTTTTTATAACCCAGTTCTGCAGTTATAACAGTGGCTGGGCTATACATTACTTAGTTGGTTTCATATAGTGTGCTGGATGGGATGGAAGTTAAATGTTGTTCACGGCAATTAACAGATCTTTCACTTGTTTGCTATACACTTCATAAATGGTAGGTTGTTTTTTTCTTTCTATGTTTTCTTTGATATGGTTTTCAATCATTTCTTTCAGCTCTATACTTTCAAGTTGTTGCACAGGATTTTTGTCCTGTATTTTGGTTTCTTCCAGCAGCTGGTCAGTTTGTTCAGGTGTTGGAGCAGTTTCTTCAGCTTGTTCATCATTATTTGTTGTTTTCTTTTTAGTCAATATTTCTAGATGTTGCATTTTCACATCTGTGAAAACTTTATTATGGATGATGAAATGTTTTTGATCCATTAATCTTTGTTCAGTTACATCACTTTTTGGGTGTTTTTCCTTCCACAGTTGCGTCATTGTTTTCTGAAATCTCCTGACTGTTGGTTGTGCCTGGTAGTAACATTTGATGATTTCTTGATTTTCTTTGGTTGTCCAAGTTTTGCACCTTTGTTCCAGTCGTTTTGTAATTGCATATCCTGGTTCCCTAGCAGTAACAACTGTACCCCTTTTTTGACAGATGTCCAGGAGCCATAACATCTGACATAGTCCTTGTTGACCCAGACGATGACAGATCCAATGTGGCATTTTGTTTATTTCTTCTCATCATTAGTGATTGTAGGTGCCTGGGTTGGTTCACGGTGGCAAAGCCATTACTGATCCAAAGATGGTAACCATAGGAACTGTAAGAACCATAACTGTAGGAACCGCACCAGATAGCCAGGCCCAGCCAGGGCAGTCTAACTGTCTGTTTGGTGGCAGAAAGGCAGGATCAGGAATGGGGTGGCTCATCTGAGTGATTGTGTTGTGACATTGTTTGTAGTCAGTCTGAGCGATTGTCTTGCAACAGCCCAGTATGTGATCGATAGTTTTGTCCGCTTCTTTGCAGAGTCTGCACTTGGGGTCATCAGCAGATTTTTCTATTCTGGCTTTGATTGCATTTTTCTGATGGCTTGTTCTTGGGCTGCAAGAATCAGGCCTTCTGTCTCTTTCTTCAGTGTTCCGTTGGTCAGCCATAACCAGGTCTTTTCCTTATCTACTTTTCCTTGGATCTTTTCAAGGAACTGTCCATGCAGTGCTTTGTTATACCAGCTGTCAGCCTGAGTTTGTATCACTGTTTTCCTGTATTGATTCTTGGTTTGCTGCACTTTGAGCAGCTTCCTATTGTTGACCTCCATCAAAGCTGGTTCAATACTGTCTTTCACATAATCTGCCAGAGCATGCTTCTCTTCTTCGACTGTCTGCTTCACTTGCAAAAGTCCTCTGCCGCCTGCTTTTCTGGGCAAATATAGCCTGTCAACGTCACTATGCGAGTGCAGCACATAGTGTATGGTCATCAGTTTTCTCATTTTCCTATCTAGGCTGTCCAGCTCTGCCTGTGCCCAGTTTACAATCTCACAGTATATCTGATGACGGGTATGGCCCAGGTATTTATAGCCTTGATGGTGTTGCTACCATTCAGTTTGCTTTTTAGAAGTTTTCTGACCCTTTGTGTGTATTCTTTGCTGACCACATTTTTCACTTGCCCATGCTTGACATTGTCCAGCTGCAGTATGCCCAGTATGTAGGCTTCGGGTTATGGCACTTGATGGTTTGTCCATTGGCCATTTCAATTCCATCACTTTCTATGATTTTTCCTTTCTTCAGTGCCACTGTGGTGCATTTGTCCAGGCCGAACTCCATGCTGATGTCAGTGCTGAAAATTCGAACTGTATTGGTCAGTGACTGGATTTCGACTTCCAACTTTCTGTATAACTTTAGATCCTCCATGTACAGCAGGTGAGAGATTATCTGTGAATTTTTAGCAGTTTGATAACCTAGTTTTCTGTAAAATTGTTGACAGGGGGGTCATGCCGATGATGAACAGCAGAGGTGACAAAGAATCACTCTGGAATATCCTTCTTTTGATGTTGACCAGTCTGAAGCTTTCCCTTCCAATAAACAGTACTGTTTTCCAGTGCTTCATTGCATTTGCAGTGAAAGTGCCAATGTATATTCCAATGACATCCAGGCACTTGATGATTCAGCTGTGCAGTAGTGAATCAAGTTGTTGTTATTATTATTTAAACATGAAACTCAGTCAACTGAACATTTAAAAATGTATCACAAATACCAATGACTGGTGCTAATAGTTGATACGGGTTGCTGCCAGTGTCCTAGGTGTCAACCAAGTATCTTCTTAAAATACAGTATATGATGTTCCAAGTAGCACATTTTTTTGCAGTTCTGCTGGTGTTTTACCGGTATTGCCTTTCATATGCACTGGGTTCTTCCCAAGAACTTAGAATATAGCAATGTATTGGCATAGTATATATGCTGATCAAACAGTCTGGCCCTTTGTAAGTAACAGATAAAAAAAATCTCACTTTAAAGATTTCTAATTGCTATCCATCTTATTATTATTACTATTATGGCTGCACATTAAGCCAGATATTCAGACTAGATTTGAATTTTTGCCTACCTATAGAGTCCTTTCCAAGGACCTGGGATAGGCATATCTGGATGTTTGATGTTGTTACAGATATGGTCATAGGATATAAACTATTCTGAGTAAAGCTACCTTTTGCAATTGATTGATGGCAAATTTGTCAATGCATATAGTGTTTTGGAATTGCACCCAAGGTCTCTATTACTATTGGTAATATATTTGCTTGCCTCTGCCACAGTTGTTGTTTTTTCCTTCTTTTTGCAAGTCTTTGTATTTTGTGATCTTTGTATTTTGTGATTCTTTCTCTTCTCTTCTGCTGTCTCCAAGTACTGCCATGTCCATTATCTAGACCTTTTTGTCTTTGTCATCGGCAATTGTTGAGTCTGGGGTATTATGTAGAAGATATATTTCTGTTTGAGTTCTAAAGTCCCTAGCACTTTAGCTTCTTCATTTTCTATGACTTTCTATATTTTATGGTTCTACCAATTCTTGCTTGCAAACAAATGGCACTTCTTGCAGATCTTCCAATGTACCATTATTGTAGTCAGTCTTTGTGATCTTCTCACAGCAGCTAACCAGGTGATCTACTAATTTTTCAGCTTCTTTGCAAAGACAACATTTGCTGTCTATTGCTGTCTTCCCAATTCTGGTGTTGTATGCATTTGTTCTTAAGGCTTGGTCTGGTGCAGTCAGAATTAACCCCTTTGTCTTTTTCTTAATCTTGCTGATCTTAGCCATGGTCTGGTTATTACCTGCTTTGCCTCTATTTTTTTTTAATATACTAGCCTAGCCTATACTAGTAATACTTTATCTTCCCACATCTCTTTTCTGTTCTTTATTTAGTACTTCTTGTAGGCAATTTTTGATCTCTCCAAGAGTCAGTAATCCTTCCTAGTATACTAACTTCAGTGCATTTTTTTCACTGCTGTTCAGATATTTTTCCAATGCTCTTTTTTTTTTTTTTACTATCTGACGTATTTCCAATATTCCACATCCATATATTTTCCTTTGTAAGTAGACATGAGTGAAAGTTACGATTGTCATTATTTTTCTGATCTTTCTATTCAGGACTTTTAGTCTGCTTAAGTCCAGTCCAATATTCCAGTTGTGTATGGTTCACCACAGAAACTGAGATTGGTTTTGGCATATTTATTCATATATCAAGTCTTTACCAAGAACCTGAGATAAGCAGGTGTTGATGTCTGATGGTGTTAAAGATATTGTTATTATTATTATTCCACCATTTTAATATATAATTACATATAAGATAGTGAACATACCTAATACTCCTGCCTCTTGTTTTTCCTGTGAAGCGGCTTGTATTGAGAAAGGTTGGCATTGAGAAAAGTCCTCTAGTTGCTGCCAGCAGCCAGCACTAACTTGAAGGTACTCCCCCTCTCCCCCCAAAATTCTCTGCTTGATGTTAGTGAAACTATTATGAAAATTCTATTTTTCAATTTAAATTACAATAAATGCACATTACAATTGTATTCTGGATGTCTTTCTAGGGTATAAAAAAAAGTATGATTAAAAAGAAAGCTTGGATCTAATATATAAAGTACAAGGTAATTAAAAGAAATCTTGAAATTTCAGATTTAGTGTTTCAGTCACTGGCAATTTTTCACGGATTAGATCTATAAATCTGTCACTCTATGAAAAGCAGTAATAGAAAATTTTGTAATAAATATTTGTTTACATTCATTCCCAGGGCTCTTTTAATTAACTTCTAAACCAATCCTACTTTCAATCCTAATTTGGTCTCTGTTGCAAAAGTTACAGCATATCTGTCAATATTAAGCTTCCAGTTCTCAATTCTACCTACTTAATGAGTTGAAGGGCAAAATCTCACCTACGCCAGTTTTTCAAATAACATTTTTTAAGTTCATTATTGTACTAAATTGAATAAATGCCTTTGAAAATTAACGAGATTCAAGATTGGTGTGACCATTCTAGATCTAGTTTGGCATAAGTTAAGACACCAAGAAATTCTGAGGTCTAGCCCCACCTATGGCACAAAGTCAGCTGGGTGACCTTGGAACCGTTAGGCTCTCTTAGACCCAGAAAGGAAGCAATGGCAAACCATTTCTCAAAAGTTTGCAAAGAAAACTGCAGGGATCTGTTTGGACAGTGTCCAAGAATATGGCATTATTTAACAAAATAAAAGAGGTCATTTACTGTATGTCTAATATATTCACATTTTATAAACAACAAGTAGAAATAATAATAAATATTGCAATAAATATTTCCTTATATTCATTTTCAAGACTCATTTTATTAACTTCTAAATTCCTCTTCCATTGTCTGAATTTGGTCTGTGCTGCAAAGATTCTGGCATATCTTTCCATATCCAGCTTCTAATTCCCAATTTTTACCAATGCTATACTATGGTATGAAGAAAAGATCTGCACCGCAACATTAAAAAAAGACAAAGTATTTAAAAGCTTATTTATATCAAATGGATTTTCAATATCATAAATATCTATGCTATATTTTTATACCACATTAGATGCTCAATTTAAAAACAACCTTCAGTAACAATTTACAATTAAAATGTATTGGGAAACTGGGAATACGGCCATTTGTTTTTATTTCTTGTGATGTCCCCCTTATTCAAATTGTATGGTTGTTACCTAGGTAACTGCCTAGATGTAGTATAATTGGATGAGTTCTCAAAATGATTGTCACAACTGTGGGCAGAAATTCAGGTACAGGATCCATGGTGGCTTAAATTCAAATTTGTCCTGTAAAAATACATTATAAAATTTCTTTCTAAGCAGTGCAGATGAGAGATCTGCAATCATCATCTGAAAAGTATTAAACAGGCAGCAATGGGCTACTTCTTGCATCATGGTGAATAGTTATTAAAAGACATACAAAGGGGAAAAAAGGGAGATTACACAATGAATCATTTGTTTTTAAAAGGAAAATCCATATTAATTCAAATGGTTAGACATCAATCTATTAATTCCCAATTCAATTACATTAACATAAAAATCTTACATTCTTCTTTTTCCTTTAGTTCCTATCTTTTTCTACAAAGCATCCCGCCATACGTATTAGTTTACAAATGCTTAATTGAATAGCATCAGGTCCTTGATTTATTTATATCTTGAAACAGCATTCAATGTCACCTAGAAATTTGTAAAATGGAAGTATGCAATTTAATTTGGTCATCATACAGTTTGTGAAAGCTTTGTGTTTTGAACCAGAAAGCCTCAAAAACTGTAAGTGAATTGTAATTTTCAATATTATTAAACCACAGCAAATACACGGGGTATAATCATATTATTTGCTTTTAATATATAGTATTAATTTAAATTTAATCAAATGCATTTTATCAAGGAGTCAACTACTTGTTTTTACTGACCCTGCCCTACTTTTGAAATATTTCCTCCAGAGTGCTATTCAGAGGCCAAACATGGCCATTCACGAAGTTTTAGACTCAGTATTGAGGGTGTTTTTTTTGCAACTATCTAGCATCTTAATCCAATTATTTTGTAGATAATAGGTCTCCTTTGATTCATTTATTTGAAGGCTAAAATACCCAATAAAACTTAACAAGATCACAGAGTATTGACTATTACTTGTTATGATAAAGTATTAGCAGCAAGTAAAAGAAATACATGTATGCCCCTTTTTGTTTAATGTACTCTGAATAAATGTACAAGACATTCTTGTGGTGACATTAGAGATATGTTGGTTTGGTATGTGCAGTTTTGTATGCAAAAGGTTTTTTTGTTTGAGAACCCAAATTATTTGCAGCTAATATGGATCTGATCATTAATGCTTCAAAGACCAAAGTAGTTGTGTTTGGCAGGGAAAATGGAGTGAATTTCTTACCTTGGTAGAATGTTGTTAAAGATGGAAAATGAAAGAAATTATAATTGCTGTTAGAAATTAATTTCAAAGGCAAAGGGAAGGTTCTTAGAACAACAACCAGCTCCATGGTTGTATACACCTCTGAACTCCCCTTACGAGGCTACAGAGCCATATTTTAATTCCTTTGCAGAGGCTAGGAGAGTAAGGGCTATCTCACCTCTGGGACAGAATATTTTACAGGGCAAGGCAACAGCAGGGAAGGTTCTCTTTCTAGACCCTGTTTGTAAGAATTCTTTAACTGGTTATCTTTTTTGTGTAGTATTTCGATGCAGCATAATGAAAATAATGATACTGATCATTGAGCACAAAGCTCTTTTTGAAAAACTATGTCAAGGATTTCTTATTTCACCTCTGACTGAACTTTAATGAAACCCCAGGGTTCTAAGCTATGGTAAAGATAAATTTTAGGATTATAGATCTGCAATTTTCTTGGATATCATATAGATAAGGAGATATCTCAAAAGGGTCAGGAAAGTAAAGCTTGTTCAGAATTGAAGCTAGTAATTTTGAGGCCAGTAATTTAAGTGTCTCTCTGGAGATGTCTGCCTATGGAGATCACACTAGTTCCCAGCCTTAACTAACTGGAATTAGAGCATTCTGAATAGGGTCCCAAGAAATTTATATTGCATAGTTCTGAGGTTGCCTCTAAATTCTGCAGGAAAACATTTACCTTATTTTCTTGTTCATTGCATTCTTTCTTCTCTGTCTTTAATTTATTTTCTGAATCTAGATGTATCATTTTGGCATACATAATTAAATTGTACTTGTTACTGTCCTTAGAGTAGAAAGCATTTGATAGTGAGGCACATGGTGAAATTGTTGGGTTTATTATTTCTTTTAAAATACTCCAGATTTTTAGCAAGCTTTGTCTTGTACATGTTGTTTCAAGAAAATTCTTTTCTTTTGTTTCTGTATATTATAGAGACTATGAAGTCTAATTGCTAGAACTGTTCTTTCTATTATTGATGTATTAGTGTTTGGAAGTCTTATCCATTTTGTTATCCACGAAAGGCAAATGGCTCTATAGTAAAAGCTGTCTCTTTTCTCTGACTCTAGTAAAATTTTAAATCGTATTGTTAGTTTTTCCCTCCCCCATATGAATTTGATTATTCTTTGCCAATCTTGCAAATTTTTCTCTGAACCTGGAATCAGAATCATTTAGCGTAGAAAGTTTATTTTGAGTAATATATTCATTTTAGTTATCACAATAAGTTTTAGCCAAGAGAGTTTCAGACTTCTTTAATTTTCAAGGTCTTTTTTTCTAAAATGTGTTGCAATTATTTTAAAATATATGTGTATTATTTCCTGTCATATGTATTTTGTTATCTTACAGTTGGTCTGTCTTTTCATAAAAGAAAGAATTTACCATTGCTAGTGTATATAAAAATAACTTTTTTTTAAAAAAAAAAGTGATCTTAAAAGATCAAAGAACTTTGTGAAATATGACAGGATTTGAAATGCTTATATGAAACTAAGATAATCTATCAGGACATAGTTGTAGACTATGCTAAAATATGAACATGAGATGGAACAAATTAAGAACTGCATGATAAAACAAACGAAAAAAATTGAGAGAAACCTATGGAAAGAATTATGAAAAAAATATACACCAAAGTGTAATCTAAGGAAAAATGTTATAAAATATTCTATAAATGTATGCTCTTTCTTGGGTTCAGTAACAGTATGTAAAAACTCAAAACCCATTTGTAACTAAGCTTTATGTACATTAAAACATAGATACACACTTCAATTCATATATTTTAAATAAGAACGAGAAATTTAAAGAGCCAATGTGTTTTGCTTTTAATGCTTAGGAATCTCCCTGTAATAGAGTATGGATGCTAATTACTGGGAGCAATAACAGTAATTGTTAAAAAAATGATTTATTATTAATTTCCATTGCAATGTAGTAGGTCTAACCATTAGCATTAAGTAATTTTTGCTATTTATTTGAAATCAGTGATATTAATATGTGTATCCCAAACATCTATAAGTACACATTTTTGCATATTGTTAAATTACGGGCATACTGAATGCATCAAAATTGAAAGATAATACAGATGGTTAAGTTTTCCAAAGTTTATTTATTGATCTGCAAGAACAGTCCCAGTTAAATTACCATAAACCTTCACATCCACAACAACTGCTAATCCAGCTAATAGGAATTAAGGGACATAGTAGATACATAATAAGCATCTGGGGGATATAGAATTTATCCCTTGAGTGCAATAAAGGAATCATAATTTAAGAATACTGAAGCCCTAGTGCATCATGAAGGTCCTTCCTTACAAATGACATTAATTGCATAGCCAGCAGATGCTTATTATGTATTCTAGTTCCCTGCAAAGAAAAAAAAATCATTTAAAATGTAAAGGTTTAATGCTATTTTAAGAAGAGTGTAACACAGCTGTTTGGTGATGTCACTGGCAAGTTTGAATAGCCCAATTTGGTGAGCCTCATTCAGAGGCTCAGTGGTGAGCCTCGTTGAGAGGCTCACCACTGACACAAAAGCTATATAAACATATACCCTAAATGTTTAGCAATACATGATGCATGTTTTCCTGCATATGTGAAAAAACATTGCACAATTATTGCAGCATGCCTCACAGAACTTTCTGCTATCAAAAGATCAAACACTGATTGAACAAGAGGTGATATGTAGGTCCAAAACTATGCCTCTTTTTGTTGGAGTGGTCCTACTGATTATAATATGTATCATTCAATACCTTCAACAGAATTCTTCAACTTATGAGTTACTGCTGTACCATGCTACACCAAATTGGCCTATTGATATACAATTGTTAAGGAAGAGGGAACAGAGGAGAATGTTCTTTTTCTTTTACTATTATTTTACTTCATTCATGCAACTTCTAAATTTTTGTAAACATTTTGCTGATGCCCAATACAACAGATAACATTTTGTAAACATTTTGCTGATGCCCATAAACATACACAGCTAATAAGAATTATGTGTTAGCACAACTAAATATTATTAGCAAGTACTAGCTGTCAGACAGGTTGGAAATATCCTGAATTACTCCAAACAGATTCATACTAATATGCTGATAAATACTTGGATATCCCTGTAAATGTTCTTATTCTAGTTAACATTTGGAAATACAGCTTACAATCTGTATAAGAAATTTCCATTTTGTTTCAAATACCCTGTTGATGTATGACCCTTTCCTAATAGGTCCATTTTGGGTTTTTATTTAACATACAGTATTAAGGGTTCCACTTTCAATGGAGTTCTTGTGACTCAATTAAAAAAATAAAGTTTGATTTGTTTACAGATGATTCATACTATAATGCAAAATCCCTTCCCATAACTGAAAGATCCATTCTGAATGGTTTGGTTTCTCAAATCCAAGAGCTCATCATTTCAGGTGCTAATGCTGCCTGTATTTTGCATTTGTAAGTCAGTTTCCTAACACAGAGAAACCATAGATGATTTAATGCTTCTAAATTTCACCATGATTACAACAGGATTCTCATTAAATTTTCATTCTGAAAGATACGGGAAAGTGATCCACCACCAAAAGATTAATGAAAACATGACTGGCTTATCAACTTTTTGCAACTTTTTTTCCATTGTGCTCTATTTATGTTGACACATTATTACTCTAATAATACATCCTAGAACAAACTGACATTATATAATTCTTTACTTTCTGTCCTTAAATATAGCCCTCATTTGATAAAAATTCAAATTATTTCCTCATTCATTCATTCACTCATTTAATTTCTATAACCTGTAATACATTCTAAGCCCCAGGTACACTGCCAGGTTTTTAAAGCTTTGCAAAAAGCCAACAGGATTGGGCTATTCTAATAGCTAAGGGGAGAATATTACATAAAGCTGGGGCTACAGCAGAAAAAGCCTGTGTCAAGGCTCCGACTAACAAACCCAAGCAAATGAGAACTCTGAGACTTGGCTCCTTTTCAAATGTCCTGTTTATTGAGTACATCATATTGGGACAGCTTCAATGGAAAACCAATTCTAAACCTTTCCCATGGTTTCAGTATAATTAAACTAGGAAATAACCTCATCCCCAAGTGCCACAGGTCACATTGGCCAATTGGCAAACTCTTCAGGCCCTCCTTCCCCAACCTCATCGGTTACCTTGGTTTTCACAGGAAAGCTCTTTGTTGTGTCTAGTAATGCATTCCAACCTCCTTCCTCCCTTTGTCCTCTGTGTGGCAATTGAAGAATAGAAAGATGGCTGCGGCGATATTTGGTTCAAAGTTGACAGCCTGTCTTCTAATTGCTACCAATTAACACTCTTTGGCTGATGAGATTGCAACATGCCAATCTGTTGGATCAAGTTGGACGGGTAAAAACTCTTGGAAAAAAATGGCTAGCTGGGAAATTCTGGGAGTTGAAGTTCATTCATCTTAAAATTGTCAAAATTGGGAAACACTGCCAAAATTCCATTGTTGGTTCTAATTCACTTTAGTATGTTGTTAGGAAACATTCTGCTGTCTCTTTAACTTTAATGCAACCATTATCAGTATACATCATCTTTTGTGTATAATACCTTATATGTAGGGGAATGTGCAGTAAATATAAATGGAAACCAAACAATAGACTACGGAGTTTGCAGAGTAGTTCCCATGGAAGCTTCTCCCATGCAATCTCATTAATGAAAGGGAGTTATAGGCAAAAAGAAAAAGAAAACATTTTTACATCCAGATAAAATGTGCAGCTGTATTCTAAGGCACTGGAATGGTTCCATGTCTTTAGGGTTAATTAAACTTAACCTTATTATAATAATGTGTTATATTCAGCCATGCCTACTGAAATTTAGCATGGAATTAACTAGGACTACATTTTTGTGTGGATGGACTAAAATTCCATTCAGGAATTCAAGACAAATTCATATCTTCCTGATCATTTAAACTAATATTTGAACTGTACACAGATTGGTGTACAGATTTCAAAGTTCTAATTTAATCAATCTTAAAATATAAAACTCACTAAACTTTCAAAACATAGAACTGTCAGAACTTGTTATGTTCTGGGAAGTCCACCAGACCAGGGGTTGCCAACTTTCAGAAGTTAGTTACTACAAGACTAAAATCCTGAACCTCTCTCACCCTAAGTCAGGGATGTCAAACTCAAGGCCTGCGGGCCAGATCTAGCCCGCCAGGTGCTTAAATCCAGCTAATGGGACTGGCCTGGAAATATGAAAGGACTGGCTCATGGTGCCTCTGGCGGCTAAAACAGGATGTGTGTGGCTCCCCCATGCCTCATTTTCACCCTCCATGGCCTCCTGTAGCACTCTGCTGGCCAAAAATGTCTCCAAAATGGGCAAAAAATGGGGGCAAAAACATGCCCAAAACAGCCCAAAAATAAACCAAAAACCAGCTGAAAATGGGCCAAAAAACAAGCCCAAAATCGAGGCGATATGGCCAAAAAAAGTTCCAAAAACGACCCAGCACCCCCACCGCTGGCCCACAGACGGGAACTACAATGCTGATCCAATCCTTGAAGAAATCCAATTTGACACCTCTGCCCTATGTCATTCTGTCCTGTCTCACTGTGGTGGATATGTGTGTTTGTTCCTCAAAAGTATGACAAAAATGCTGGGAACTTACTGATATGTCTAGAATATATATATCTAACAGGATCAGTTTAGCTGCCTAGCCAAAGGAAGCAGGCACCTATATTGGGCACAACAATAAAAGAAGATGTTGGAGGTGGGTGATCACTATAGTGAAATTACAATGAAAAATGTATATTGTGCAAGAGAAAGCAATAGTAAATCACTCTGCATTTTTAATCAAGAAAACTACTTCGATAGAAAATGGAAAATGATTGATACCAGATGATGGTCCCCTTAGGTTGGATGGCATCAACTTACTACTGAAAAAGAGGTGAGGATCTTTTGAAGCACTAATGGTATTTATGATTTGGATAAATTAAAGCCTTTGGGACATGATTTTGCTATACATAAAGATCTGGAACTGTATGGTTAGGCTCACAGTAGAAACATGGAATGTAAGTAGAATGAAAATGGGAAAGCTCAACACAATGAGAAATGACACTTTAGACAGTGAAATTATCGGTATTGGACACTTTTAGAAAGAAGATCACATTGCTTATTAGAGGTGAAAAGCAAAGAAGGATTTTCATGATGAGGAAGGTTATATCAAGAACAGTACTTGGCAACAAAGCTAATTATGACAATATCAATTAGACTTCATGGACAACCCTTTATATGATGACCATCTAGGTTTATGCTCCAACCATTGATTCGAAAGGGGAGAAGGTTGATAAGTTTTATGATCAAGTTTAAATTGAAATCGACAAAGCATGCAAGTACAATGTGCTGCTTCTGATTGCAGACTGAATGCCAAAGTTGGAAGTACTAAGGAAATACATTTAGTTGGATTATATAGTTTAGGAACCAAAATGAAGCAGGAACCCAAGTTATCAATGTCACCCCAATTATTTCTTCATAGTTAACCTCTGTTTTCAAACAGTCAAAATGAAGTCCATATGCATAAACATCACCAGATGGGAGTTTATAGAAATCAAATCAACAATATTATGCTAAAAAGAGATGAAGAACTTAATAGTAGAATCAAGGACATGATCAGGTGCTGTTTGTGTAACAGATCACAAACATATGGAAATTCAAACATAAAGAAAGTCACCTAGTTTTATGATATGACTTTGAACATACAGTATACTACTATTTTCAAGAAGAATATCTGGGATTGCTCTGAAGGTCTGAACTTTATTGATGGGCAACCAAAGGAGCTATATAATGAACTTAAAGAAACCGTTAAGAATGAATGTGAAAAGAGACTTCCAAAAATATAGAAAGAGAAGAAAGCAAACTGGATATCAGAGCAAACTGGAAATTGCCAGTACAAGAAGCAAAGCTAAAAAAGGAAACAAAAAATCAGAGAGGAACTTTAGAGACATTGAAGATGGAAACAGATATAGAAAAAATAAGGAAAGTTTCTTCAAAAGACCTCTGAACTCAGAAGGAGTTCTAATTTAAAATTGGTATGCTAGAGCCGGGGTCCCCAACCACCGGGCCGCGGACCGGTACCGGGCCGTGGAGCACTCTCTACTGGGCCGCAAAGAATTTTTTTTTTAAAAAATGGCGGCTTTCTTCACCTTCGGTGAATGCTGCTGGGATCGGGATCAAGGACACAAATGAAAGAAGGGGAGGGAGGAAGCAACCGAAGCCTGTCCTTCTCTCTGGGTCAGCTCTCTCAGTCTCTCTCTCGCTCCTCCACCAGCACAGGAAGAAACTGCTTCAAAGAAGCGGGGGGCTTTCCTGTCGCCGAAGCGCCCGTTTCTCCCCACCCCCCCCGTCCGCCCGCCCGCCCGCGCCCGCTGTGGCGGGATTCAACCCAGTGCTCCGTTCTGCCTGCCTGCCTGCCTTCGTTAATGGTTGAATCGGAACAGCTTGCTGAGTAAAAGAGCGAATAGTTATTATTCTCAGCCGAAGCTGCTCCCAAACAACCAGAAACTAAGGCAGGCAGGCAGGCAGGCAGAACGGGACACTGTGGATTGAAGCGGGCGGGCGGGTTGGGGTGGGGTGAAACGGGCGTTTCAGAATAGCTGCGGCGACAGGAAAAGCCCCCTCCTTCTCTCTCCCGGTCCTTGCAAAAATTTTCTGCTTGAAACCGGTCCCTGGTACAAAAAAAGGTTGGGGACCACTGTGCTAGAGAACGCCAGTGGACAGAGTCAATGGAAAATAACTGATTCAAACTAGATCAAAGATGAATGAAGTATACCAAATCTTGTACAAGTAGAAATGTCAACATCCAAGATACCTTAAAATGTACTTCCTACTTACAGGAACTTCTAGTTCTAAAAATGAAGCTGGATCAGCATTTTGATAATTACTAAAAAAAGAGGGCTAAAAATATGGCAAACAACAGTGAAATTTCTAATCAACAAAAAATGCCAGCAAACCTAGATAACATCACTGTGGTCAACAGATTGGAAGAGATTAATCTACATTTGAATACCAAAAAGGAGATTTAACAGAGGGAGCCAACTATTGTAGAACATCCTTAATTTCACATACTCGCAAAATAATGTTTAGGATCAATCAATGCAGATTAAAGCTCTACATGGAAAAAAGATGCCAGCTGTTCAAGCTTACTTTAGAAAAGGCCAAGGAATATCAGAAATTATGGCTGATACCTTCTGATAACTGAGAATACCAAACTGAAGTTATCATGTAGTTCAGATAATATAGTTACAGAAAGGGTTTTTTAATTGTGCCAATCATGTTAGGCAGTGGAACATGTTAAGAAAAATGGGAAAACAGAACATCTCATTGTTCTCATGTGAAATCTATATATAAGTCAGGAAGCCACATTCTGGACAGAATGTGGCAAACCAGACTGAGTTGGCAAAGAAATGTTTTAGTTTCTCCTTTACAAGCTGAACATATATTAACTGAAAACAGATTGCAAGATGATGAACATGATTTTAAAATAGGAGGAAGTAATAACAATAACCTGCACTGTTGATAATGCTACTCTGATAGCCAGAAATGCAAATGACCGGCAAGCTCTAACAATAAAAATCAAGGAACAAGTGATAAAAATGGAACTAAATTTAAATATAAAGAACAAACTAATGACAAGTTAAAAAAAACAGCCTTAGAAAAAACAAAAAAATATTGAAGAGTACTTAGTGTGTGTTTTTCTGATCAACAATAAAGGAATATGCAGTAATGAAATATGCCATAGACCAGTTCTTGGTAGAATAACTGTGAAAGGTTTGGAATTGGAAAAAATATTTAAATACCATGATATTCCTATTCCTACAAAGACAAGAATAATGCAGCCAACCTGTGACATTATATGGAACCAAAGGACTTTAAAACCAGCATAGAAAAAGTATTGGTACTTTTGAAAGTTGATGTTAGAGAAGATACCTGAGAATACTGTGGACAGCCAAAAACAAATGGATCATTGAACATTTCAACCCAGAGTTCTCACTTGAGCTCAAATTATCCTACTTGAGATATATTATGTGAAGACTGCAAAAGTCTCCAATGCTGGGAAAGGTGAAAAAAGAGAGAAGATCAAGTGGATAGACTCAGTTATAAGAGTTGACACCATCAGTGCATAATCAATCAAAGATCCTGAATTATTATGGATTGAAAAAAAAAAGTTCTTTTATAAATTATTTCCTTAGGTTAATACTGTGAAACATAGGAAAAAAGTTAATGACTCACACCAAATTTGTACATTAGCATTCCTCAATTCTAAGGCCTATATATAACTTTGGGATTGTTGTTCCAGAATTCCTAGCTAGTATCACTTCTAAAAGCAATAGTTAATATGCCGATAGCAAGCATCTCATATAAATTGAACAAGTTTTTAAAATATATGTTCAGCGTCAGTTCTATGCGAGCTATATAAACTGAACTTAAGTTACTTGTTTCATAGAACATATTGGCTTATTTGCCTTTTGTGCATTATTGCCAGAGATATCATGTATCTCTTTTTATGTACATTTGTTTTGTCATTTCTTTTCATACTAGAAATTATGACATTTTTTTCTTAGGTAGTTTAGGGAAGATCAGTTTTATGTTAATAACTCTTCTCATATCATAGTGGAATCTTTTGCAGTTCTTTTTTATCACAACTGTCCAAATTCAGCAAAAATAGCCTTTAAATACATTTGAATCTTTTCCTACAAAACACATCATATGAATCGCCAAAGACCTTTATCTATTTTTGCCAAAGGAAAGATTCAACCTGGAAATAAAGAGAAATTTTCTGACAGTGAAAACAATTAACCAGTGAAACAGCTTGCCTTCAGAGGTTATGAGAGCTTCATCACTGGAAGCTTTCAAGAAAGAGACTGCCATCTGTCAGAAATTTCCTGCTTGGACGGGAGGTTGGCCTAGATAACCTACAAGGTCCCTTCCAACTCTGTTAATGTGTTAAATGTATTTTATATACGTAATCCAGTGCACTGTATTGTAACTTTCAATCCTATTTTACGTTTCTTCCAGACATTTACTAAGACATACTTGTGCTTGCCATGAATCCATATCTATATCTATATTTCTTGCTAAAACATATTCTAAGGGACAGTGTTCTAAAGTGTAGAACTTGTATCAAGAAATACTATAAGAAATCTGTATTCCATCCTCACAGCTATGAAGTTCTATTAAAAGAATATAATTAAGTAGAGAATCTAACTATATAATTGAGTAAAGAAACTATGCCTCATTTTTCAACCATTTTTCAACCAACTTATATACCATTTACTTTCAACTCACAAGAACAAATTACTAAACAAAATCTAAATCCAAATTTAGTTTAAAGTAGATAAAGTTTTGATTTAAAAAATTGCATTATATTGTTCATCAGATATAAAAAAGTAAAAGAAGCTGATAGACATGTTGAACAAAGGGTTCTCAAACTGCAGATCGTAATTTCTCTGGAACTACAAACATTTTGGTGGTTGAAAATTGTGATGAGGCTAATCAAAATAGTGAAGGTAAAGTGTCATCTCAAATCTCTGTGTAATTTGCCTGGACAAGGCCATCATAAATTTGCACAGGCAAAGTTGTAAACAAAGCCCAGAGTTGTAATTGTGCTCCTGACTGGCCTGTGAGTGGTAAAATGGGACACTCTCAAAATATATTCCTGCTTTGCTTGAAGTGACTTGCAGGAGGTTTGCTCAGACAAAGTAGGGAACAATATTTGAAGAGAGTTTTGCAAAGTTTCTTGCCAGCTGCTGAATTCTGGCTGATGTATAGTAGTATATAACATGTTTTCCCGAAAATATTGGTCTTATTTTCTTTTAGTCCCCCAAATAAGTGTGTGTGGGTGGCGTGCATAAGGGAATCGTGCCTACCATCCTTGTCCTATTGTTTCTTTTTTTTTCTTATATGTACCCATGTATTCATAACGATGTTTTTACTTGTACCTATTATCTTGTAAGCAATTGACAAAAATAAATAAAAATAAATAAATAAAGTGCTTGGGCTTATTTTCAGGGTGTCTTATTTTTTTTACATACAGGAAACGGCAAGCCCACCAGCCCTGCCCTCTCCATCTCACCGCCTGCTTGTCTGCAGCCGCAATGGCTCAAATTTCAATTCATAAAATATTTCTATGGTCTTTTTAGTTGCCAACAGAAAGGGAGGAAGGAGAAGCGCGGCAGCTTGGAAACTGAAAGTGCATTCCATAAATAGTTTTCAAAGATAATAACTAGGTGACTGAAGGTTCTGCCATGCAAAATTCTAACTGGAGAACATGATTGATGACTCTTGGCTATGGATGTGTCCCATTGGAGAATTTGAATTACGATACACCCAGGGGTGGGGGAAAACAAGGTCAAGAGTGACAATGAATTATGTGTCTCAGAGTCAGCTTCATCCAGGCAGTGCCGGACATTTTAACTCCCAATAAATCCTTTTGAAGTTTTGGAAGTTTGGCTCGAGACTCATGATTTAATTGAGGTAACTGCTGGAATCCTGACAGCAAGCTCTTAGCGTGCCCCAGGCTCTGCCTGCCCTCCTTGTTGACCTTGCTGCTGCTGGGACGCTTTTCAGCTGCTAGCTGTCAAGCAGCTGCCTGTGTTGCTGATGGCCTCGTCGGGACTCTTCGCCTTCCCAGCAGTGCTGCTGTTGGCCACCCTGCTGGGCTGCTACTGCCTGGAACAGGGCGAGTCGTCCCAGATCTAAGACATTCAGAGGACCCCCAGGCTGCCAGTGGAGCCATGCTGCCTTGCAGTTGAGATGAGAGCTGCAGCACCCATCACACCCCGAAGGACACTGGGTTCAGCTTGTACCCAGGTATCTGCAGTAAGGTACTCAGCAGCCTGAACACAGCAGTGGGTGAGATGGCGTGGCTCCACCAGTGGCTGCTGCCAAAGGAACCCTGGCAGGCCGGCGGCAGGTGTGTGTGTGGTCCAGAACTTGTAGATCTGGGCCAACTTGCCTCACACCAGGCGGGAGCAGTCCAGCAGGGCACCCGACAGCAGTGCTGCCAGAGGGGCGAAGAGCTCCCATGAGGCCAGCAGCAGCATGGACAGCCGCTTGTGCCAGTTGCTGCGAGGGGTAAGAGCGTCAAAAGCGAAAAGCAGGACTCTGTTCTTTCCCAAAATGTGCTTGCAGGCAGCTGCCTGAAATGTGCTTGCAGTGGCTGCTGGAAATGAACTGGGCAGCCCTGTGCCTCTGCTTCTGCCTGATGCTGGTACTGTCCTGGCATGTTTTTGGGAAGGGAGGTAAAAATAATATTGCTGGATGCGCCATGAGGCCACCTGCCCCATCACAGCCATGGGCAAGCAAAGATGGACAGAGTGGACACACAGAATGTGTGCCTCCCTCATCCCACCTGCATCTCTGCCAATGCTGGGGTTATGAGGCAAAACAAGTGGTGGGGTGGGGGTGGAACCATGGCAGAGCCCCTATGTTCCCAGCCCCCACCATCCTACAGCTGCACTACATACTCCACAAGCAAAGACAGATGGTGGGACAGATCGTGTGCCTCCCCCTACCCCCCTGGAGCTGCAGATGTTTCCAGACACCATCTGGCTCCACATGCTCTCCATCTCTTATGCTGGCCATGCCCACCACCCCACCTCCTGCTGATGACACTCTGAACTAGAGTTTATTTTAGGTGAAGGGCTTATATTGTGAGCATCATGGAAAATCATGCTAGGTCTTATTTTTGGGGTAGGTCATATTTTCAGGGAAACATGGTAGGTAGTCCTACCTCTTCACTCTACCTCCCCCCTTTCTCTCTGCATTCCACTTATCCATCTTTTTAGCAGTCATATTGATACATTTGTTCTCATTCTGTTCCTTTGTCATCGTTTAGTTTATTGTCCTATTATTTTATTTCTGTATACATGCCTTTTCATTTTTCTTCCTTTTTATTCTTCTAAGCCACCTAGTGAGATAGATGGCAAATAAATGTAACAAATAAACAAACAGTTCTTGGAGTATCTGTATAGAAATGTACCTGTTAATGAAAGTCAGTATTGTTACTATTATTTTAAATTACTAGCTTTCAAAATAGGTGTTTTTTATTATGTGGTAAGAGAATAAAGAGAACTCAAGTAAAAGTAAACCTAAGTTAACTTCTGTTTCAACAAATGTTTAACTACAATCCAAAAAGTGAAGTTGAGTACAATATAACATAACACCATGGACTGAGGTATCACCAATATGCTGATGATACTCAGTTGTATGTCTCGGCCCGTGGTGAGTTAAATGTTGCTGTGTCCTCCTTCTCACAGTGTGGAGGGAGAGCAATGGGTTGAAACTAAACCCTTGCAAGACCAAGTGGCTCTGCATTTGGGGTTCGTTGGTTTAGGGAGAATTACCACCTTTAGTCTTGGATGGGGTGGCACTACCCCAAACAGACCCTGTGTGTAATCTAGGGGTTTTCCTGGACTCATGACTCCTGTTCGAAGAGCAGGTGGCGGTCGTGGCCAGGAGGGCCTCTGTGCAACTGCGGGTTGTGCACCAGTTACGCCCTTTCCTGGATCAACAGTCCCTACTCACAGTCACTCATGTCCTGGTCACTTCCCATCTTGATCATTGCAATTATTGTCTCTTGCCGGTCACACATCTACTCAATCCATTAGAGCGAGGAGGCAGGGAATGTTGTGGATCCCATCCCTGAGAGAGATACACCTGGTGGGACCCAGAAGAAGGACCTTCTCCGTGGTGGCTCCCTCTCTCTGGAATATCATTCCCCCAGATATTAGAATGGCCCCCACTCTAGCACTCTTTTGAAAGGCACTGAAGACCCGGTTTTTCCAGCGGGCCTGGGGAACCCAGAGAGGGATGGAGCCCATCAAATGGCTAGTGTGAACTGCTGTTGTTGGGGCGGGGGTGGGAGCTGTTTTTTTTTTGTTTGTTTTTTGTTTTCCCAAATTTTGTTCTATGTATTTTAATTTATTTTATTCTTTTTGTTAGTTTTTTTTTGTTTTTTTGTTTTTATTTTTTACATTGTGTAAGCCGCCTTGAGTCGCCATGGGTGAATAGGCAGCAATATAAATAAATTAATTAATTAAATAAATATAATACTGTACTATAACTCATTGGGGCTAAGGGTCAGAGAAATTAATATTTAAAAACCATTTAATCTAAGACATTAATCATTATTACGCTGTGTAATTTTGACAGTTAAGACTTGATATTAATTATGTGATTTGAGAGCATTGATATTTCAGTGATTTTTAAAAATTCTGGAATATAGGTGTATGTATGTGAATGAGAGAGACAGAGATAGGGAGAAACAATTTTTAGAAAGCAAAAGATTAGAATGATTTTTCCATATGATAATCTTGCCTTTCCTCTGACAATTTATATTAATGCATGAATCCTGGCTGTCATTTGTGTTGTGATAAGCAAATACTTGGTATTTTTTTTTGTAGCTATTTTGAATGTTGTTGAAACAAAAGTTAAATGTCAGTATTCTTTTAACAGGAGCATATTATTAAATGAACTGCATTTACTCTAGCACAGACAAGTCAAATTCAAGGCCTGTGGGCCAGACCTAGTCCGCGATGTGGTTAGATCCATCCATGGTGCCACCCTGGAGATAGTGAAGGGGCTCGCTGCAATTTTGGCCTCAGCTCACCACAAACTGGCTGGGCGCTCCCTCTGGGTGCACATACAGGAGGTAGTGAGTGTGCAGGGGCTAGCGTCCAGGTGAAAGGAAAGCGCTTGCTTACTGTGCTCCGACCCAGGTGGCTACCATAAAGTTGTTGTACATCAGCATGTAGAGCCCCAGCAGTAGCACCACGCCCGTCACCAGCATCTCCTCCACCATTTCACTGGGCGGCCGCTGCCCTGACTAAGGCCCCCATATGGGTAAGCCACAACCACCCACAGTGCTACCACCCTTTCCCCCTCTGCTTGTCCCTTCCTGGACTCGGAGGGAAGAAGGGAGGAAGGGAAGAGATGGCAATGAGAAGGTAGGAGGCAGGGAAGGAAAGAGGGAAGGAAGGAGATTGGAATGAGGGGGAGGGAAGTCGTGCATTAGCTCTTGGCCACCAAGAGCCCACCTTTCTCACCATCCCCTTGCCCCCCTGCCTCTGCTGGTGGTCTCTCATCCTATCGCTGAGGGTGCTTTGCTTAGAAAGCCATGTCTCCTCACGTGGAGAGGGAGTGAGCCTCTCTCTGACCCACACACTTTGCTCTCCTGCACCTAGCATGAGCAACCTGGCCAAGGAAAGCAAACACAGCAGCAGCCTCTAGGAGGAGGTAAGCGTGGCCAGCTGTCCTGTCATGGAAGCAGGATTGGGCTGTTGTGTCCTGGTGCCCCAGGAGCTCAAGGGCCAGGCTGGATACTTGCTCTCCACTACCCTGGGCTCCAGGAAGCCAGTGTCATTTTCCAGGGGTTCTCTGCATGGCTTAAGAGGAATGGCAAGGCTACTTTGGCAGATGAGGCTTTGGGGCTTGCCCAGGTTTCACCTTCCACTGGAGACCTCTGGATCCCCCCTTCCAGACTGGCCTGCGCTGCCACAGAAGGCGGAGGACAACACTGCTGCATGTGGTAGCATGGAAGAGAAAGTTTTCAGGAAGCAATTTCCTCTGAGTCCAACTTCTGCCTTGACAGATCTCTAGAGAGAAGGGGGGGAAGGCAGCAAGGGAGCTGCGTGAGGTAAGGCTGCCCCAACAAGCCAGCATCCTTACCACACATGATTGGAAACGGGGATTCCCTTTCAGGAGGGCCAGCTTTCCTTGTGCAGCACGGGAGCGCTGCTCCCTTGCCTCCTCTTCTTGTTCCTTCAGAGATCTGTCACAGCAGAAGTTGGATTTGGAAGAAACTACTTCGTGCAAATGTTCTCTTTCGCACTTTCATACAAAGCAATGCCATCCTCTACCTCCTGCTTTGCTGAGAGGGAACACTGAGCAGGGAAATGCCAATGATGTCTGGGATTGGGGGAACGTCTTCTTTGGCGTACTATGCACACACACATGAACACACACCATTTCAAGCTTAGAGATTTTTATTCACATCTGAGCTTGAAAACTGCCAATCATGCCTGGGTTTGGGAGAAGGTCCTCTCCTTTCTCTGTGGATAAAAGCTCCCAAACTTAGAATGCAGTGTGTGTATGTGTAAGTGCATATACACATATGGACCTGCTTGGCTGCCAGCAGTTTGGGAAGGCCAGGAGCTTGTAGGGCACTGAATTGTCCTCAGGTTGAGTTAGCCCATGCAATTTGTTTTGTCTTGAATCAGTCATGCCCAGTGAGTGGTATCAAGCTGGCCATGCCCATCCACCTATGGCGACCTGGCTATGACCATTCAGCCACATCGACCTAGTGATGTCCATCTGGCCACTACGAATCGTCATAGTCTTACATGCAACTGGCCCTTTGAGGGCAACCATAATGCTGATGTGGTCCTCAATGAAACTGAATTTGACACTCCTGCTTTAGCACAATATGCATAATATACAATTAATTAAATCTCAACTCTTCTTTTACATCCTCCTTTACCTGGAGACACAAAACAGTCTACAAATTATTGCAGCATACCTACAACACACTGCAAGAGGAACAGCTGCAGGTTACCTTTCCACCAATTCCAATTCAAATATTGCACAACTTCATTGCTCATCATGACTTTGTCTTTTCACTGGCACTGTTCTAGATTAATGTTATAATTGTTTATCTTGCTAAGGAAAAATAAACCATGATATGAACACAAGAACTCAAGAAACATTGCCCTTTACATGAGGTATATTGGGACTGAACATTGTGGGGTATTTGGTATACTCTGAGCTTGGTTGTTTTCTTGCAGATGTTTCATTACCAAACTAGGTAACATCATCAATGCTAGTAAGGAGTGTAGTTTGCTCTCATTTTATTTACTGGAGACTTGAACTGTCCATGTCTAGTGTTGGTGAGAATGATCATCGTGGTTCATTGATTGGGCTGTTTACTTTTAGCTTGTTGGGAAGTTCCTTGATAGGGTAATGTTAGCTTTTCATTGTTGGTCTAATGTTAATCTTGTTAATTTCTGCTCATCTGGGTGTTGTTTGCTGGTGAGGAAGTGTTTTAATTTTTGTTTTCTTTTGATTATCTCTTTTGAATAGTATGTAGATGTTGTTTCTATATGACTGTTGATGGCCAGGCTTCCAGGAAATCTTTAGCATTTTTGGATTTTGCTTGGTTCAGGATGCTCAGTTTCCTAGTTGAAACTATGGTTACGTTTGTCCATGTTGTGAAACTAAAGGAGTTTTCATCACATGTCCTGACTGCAAATTGATTTTCATGAATGTGCTCTGCTAATTTATCTTACATAGCAGCTGTCCTTATACTGTATGTTGTAGATGATTCCTGTTTTTTTTTTTCCTGAGCTGCTGGCTCTTTTGGTTTATTTAGGATGTTGTTGGAGGGCTTTATATGGTTTGTGAGCTACGGTGATACCATCTGGTTCTAATTGTTGATAGTTTCTGGGATGTTTTTAATATATGGCAGTATTACCCTTTTTACAGCTTATTTGGTTGGGCTATATTGAGATGAGTGGTCACGTACTTTATTATAAAGTTATATGGTCATCTATTTTGTTGAGAGATGTTGTATAAATGAACTGTTTTCTTTTTCTAATATTCAAGAAACATTGGCTTTACATGAAGTGAGATATTAAAACTGAACAGATATGAAGTATAAATGGTTTAGATGGCATGTTGTCTTTTAGACTGGATTAAATAAGATCATTTTAATAAGCTTCTACTAACTCTGACCTGTAACTGAATATAGTGAATATAGAAATATGAAAACTTTTTTAATATCTTTGTTTTTTAATCTTTAAAAAAACTGTTAGCAAAATTACCTCTTTTCCTCTGAATCAGAAATAGAATTATTTTCCACTAACATTTAGGAAATAATTCAAGCAGTCATAACAGGGGAAAAAGTATATAATATTCAACATTACACATAAAAATTACTATATGTTAACATATTATTAGAAATAAAAACATCTAATACATGATTCCATTTGAAGTGAAATTCTGTTGCAATGTTACGTTTAATGACAGATTACAAATCACTAGGCACTTATCTGTAAATAAAGTTCCAATTGTAAAATTAATTATCCTACGCAACAGATGGTCATCACTCATCTCATTGCCTTATGTCACCTTCCTCTACTTACTTGAATTCCTGCATAACTACTATAGTTTCTTCACACCTATTTCACCTGTCAGTTTATTCAGGAGAGAAGTGAGTATTTGTATATGTTTTCTGGTTAATGGTGAGTAATAAAAATGTGGTGAGTTTATCAAGATGAGCTGCCATTAAATGTCAATTTTCAATAACCAGTTCCAAAGGAAAAAGCACATCATTGAGAAAAATGCTGTTTTTCTCTTTGCAGACTACTTCTGTATCATAGAAAGCTTCTGAATTTTATATTCTACCCAAAGTTATTCCATGTGTTATACAGCAGGCAATCAGGCTGTGGCCTACAACTGAGCCTTGAGCAATTCAGAACTGGATTGTGGAAATGGCAGGCAAGTGCATGGGTACATCCCCACTTGCATAAGGAGTGAGTGAACACATGCACGCACACTCCATTTGTGTGAGGGGGGGTGCAGGTGCACAGCATACACACAAATGGAGTTACGTGCCCATTGCTTGCGCAGAACCATTCCCTCTACCCCCGGCTGGTCTGCAAAGCCTGAAAGGTTGGAGAATTCTGTTATACAAGCACTTACAAACTGATAAGCGGATTAATAGATAAAATACAGAAATAAGAGGCTAGAAACATGGCACCTTCTAAGATTTTGGCCATTTCAAACTATAAATTTAACCTATCTGCAATAATATTATGCACAATAAACTTTGAGTCTACAAGTTGGCTATCTCTGCCTTAGAAAAAATTTGTTTTGAAAATTTAGAAGAAAGGAATATCCATCTCTTGTTCCAGATTCATTTTCATAACACAAAATCATGGCAGCTAACCATTAAATCTAAATCAGGTCTGAATAATGTGCACTCAATTTATTATTCTCTAATTTGTAATAGTAGCATTTCAACTACAACTTTTTAAATCTATGTTATCATTAATTTACTTAGAGTTAAATAAATGTACCATTTTTCCTTTTGGGCAGTCAAGATGGTGTGCATAATGCTCTCTCCTCTAATTTAATCATAAAAAAATAACTATTTGAAATAGATTAAGTTGATAAACTGTAACTGCCTAACAATCAATTAATTACATAACTGAGTATATTTTTAAACCAGGTGCTTCTTTGGTCTGAGTCGAATCTTACAAACATTAATTTATATAAGCTGATGGAAAGCATAAACTAAAATCTATTTGTGTTCATTTTACATAAATTTCTTTAAAAAATTAAATAATAAAGGAACTAACCCTCTATGTATTAAACGTTTTACTCAACCTTGATAGGGATATGTGTTCTAAGAACCATAATTTTGCTTTAACTCTGCTCTGTATTTTATTCCTATTAAAATGATCTTTATACAGAGAAATTAGAGCACAATATTTATAGTATATATAATACAATATCTTACTTTTAATTAAGTATAAAATGCTGATATCTCTGAAACATTACATTATTTTATACTAAGCAAGAAAACATCAGTAGCCATTTACCATGTATACAGGACGCATTCTGTATTAATTTATCATTCTTATGGTGTTTTATTTGCAAAATTTTTGCTATGAACACTAATAGTTAAGGAAGCCATCTGCACTAATTTGCCAGGGGGACACAGAATGAGCAAGGTGAATCTGTATGCTTCAACAGAACACAGCTGGCTAATGCTAGAATTTCTAACTTATGCTAGGCTTCTTGCTTGCTTGCTGAAAAATAACAACAGAAGGAGGACATTCCAAATTGTTTCCTGGACTTAAGAATAATAAATCAATTCCTGCTGCCAATCATACAATACATTCTTTTCCCTTCAAACTATATTTTAATGACATGTTAAATAAAATCATGGTAGTATGGGCAAACTTAAACCCCTAGTGTTTAATTTCACATAGGTTAAGAGATCCCTAAATGGAGGACAGGAAATTGACAATGAGAAGAAAAGTTGAAAAGTTAAGGATTTAATCAGAAAGAAAATAAATAATTAAGAAGGAAGAGAAAAGAGGCAACTTTCATTGTTTATGGAACTGAACCTGCAAATCCCAAGCACATGACTCCAGCAGGCTACCCTAAGGAAATGTAGCTCTTGATGTAAGATTTGTTGCAAGCATAGTTTAGTTTATTGTCATTGCACCTCGTACAATGAAATCAAACACCATTTTCAGTGCATATCATGACCATGACCATGAAAATAAACACAAACACACATCCTTCACCCTCCACACATTGAACTGAAAATCCCGACACCGCACCAATACTGCACTATACAGCAGAATTCAAAAGAATTCTGGCCTGGGATAGAAGCTGTCTTTCAGCCTATTTGTCCTTGTTTTTATTATTCTGTACTGTCTGCCAGATAGTAATAGTTCAAAAAAAGGGTTCCCAGGATGAGATGGATCTTTGAGAATGTTTTGAACTTTCTTAAGGCAGCGGGAGCTATTAAGCTCTTCCAAAGAGGGGAGAGGGTAACCAATGATCTTCTGGGCAATGACATTAACCCTCTGGAGTGCTTTCCTATCTGCCTATGTGCAATTGGCAAACTATACAGAGGTGCAGTAAGTTCAAATACTCTTTATGATGCAGCGGTAGAAGGTCACCAGCAAATTTTCATTCAGTTGCTGTTTTCTGAGAACTCTCAGGTAGTATTATCTCTGCTGGGTCCTTTTGACCAGGGCTGCAATGTGGGCACCCCAGGTCAGGTCCTCTTTTATGGTAACACCCAGAAACTTAACAGTGGCCATTTGCTCCACTCAGTCTCCACTGATAAGCAAGGGCTGGATGTCTGATCTGTTCCTTCTATAGTCCACTATAAGCTCCTATAAGGTCTTATTGGTGTTGAGGACCAAGTTATTGTCTCCACACCACAAAAGCAACCGGTCCACCTCATCTCGATAGGCAAATTCATCCCCCCTGGAGATGAGTCCCACCACTGTTGTATCATCTGCAAATTTAGCAATAGTATTACTAGCGTGAGTGGGAATGCATTCATGCACATAAAGAGTATAGAGTAAGGGACTCAAAACGCAACCCTGTAGTGTACCAGTGTTAAGAAAAAGGGCTGAAGAGGTATGATTACCTAATCTGACCCTCTGTGAGCGGCCAGACAGAAATCCATAATCCAAAGGCAGAATGAATAAGAAAGTCCAAGATCCAGAAGTTTAGACACTAGTCTATGTGGAAGAATTGTGTTAAATGCAGAACTAAAATCTACAAAAAGCATCCTCACATAGCCCCCTGCTGTTCTAGATGAGTCAGAGCAGTGTGAAGAGTGATGGCTATAGCGCTCTCTGTAGATCTATTTCTTCTGTATGCAAACTGGTGTTTATCAAATGTATGCGGAAGACCAGAAAGGATGTACTGGCAGACCAATTTCTTAAAGCACTTCATGATGATAGAAGTGGGTGCCACTGGTCTGTAATCATTGAGGTTATTGATAGGGAACTTCTTTGGCAGCGGAACAATGGTAGAAGCCTTCAAACAAGATGGAATAGTGGACTGGGATAAAGACCAATTGAAGATCCTGATAAAGACTCCAGCCAACTGATCAGCACAGTCATTAAGCACTTGGCCAGAGATACCATCAGGACCAGCAGCCTTTCTAGGATCCACAGCTCTCAAAATGCTCCTCACCTCCTGTTCCTCCACAATGAGGTGGGGGCTACATGTGGCTGATGGTTGCATTTTAGCTGTCTCTTTAGCTGTTAGTCACTTAAATGCTTATAACATTTTTACATTGATAATCTAATGTCTGCCTAAATCTGGAAGTGAGAGTTCTTAAACATGCTCTCCCCCACTCTCCAAAGATATAAAAGAGCAAGCACCTTTGTTTCAGAGGTGGCATTCAACCGGTTCGCACCTATTCGGGAGAACCGGTAGCAGTGATTTGGTGTGGGTCGCAGAACTGATGGTGACCCCTGGCTGGCCACACCCCCAAACTGGGTCACCCCATCGCCCAGTTGCCTGCTTGTCCTGGTTGCTCTCCTAGCTTTCCATACCACGTGGTGGCCATTGGGGCAGCTTGGGTGGATGTGCACATGTGCAGCAGCCCCAGGACATCCGCCTGCCTGCCCGCCCTCCCGGAGCATACTTTCTTCCTTCTCCCGGTGGCGGACGCACCTCTTCCAGCCCAGCCTGGCCAGCAAGCAGGTGGGTGGGCGGATATCCCGGGGCTTCTTGCCCCCCTTGTCGCCAATGCCTGCAGCAGCAGCCCCTCGGCCGGCTTAGCCGGGAGCCACTGTTCCCAGGTTTCTACTCGCCTGTGGTTGGTCAATGCCTCTTCACTTTGCCTGAAGCAGCTGGTCCTTCCCCTCACCCTCCCCTCCTTCGCCTGGCCTGAGAAGGGCAACGGCAGGGGATAGCGAAGCGATTGGGTCCCTATCTTCCCCTCTCTCTCCCCCACTCTCTGTGTCTCTGTGTCTGTGCGTGTGCCGGTCGCGAGTGGAGGAGAAGGGTCACCTGAAGGGACTGGCTGAACAAGGATCGCCAGCTGCGCTGAAAGCGTCTCATCAATTTCCATTTAACATCACCAGTGCCTCCAGCTCCAACCACGCAGAGGCAGACATGCATGTGTGCTTGCCATTCCCACCTACCCACCCTGTCTGCGCGTGGTGACCCTACCCCCCCAATGAGGGAGAAGACTGTGTTTTTGCTTCAGCCCACCCCCGTTGCTGAATTTCACCACCACCGCCTCCTTGGTGGCAGCCGATCATGGGACCACTATCTCCTCAAGTGCCAGCCTCAGTGTTACTCGCTGAAAGTGGGGGAAAAAAACATACACATAAAGCTGAACCAGTGGCAGTCTCAGCAGTAGTCCCAGTAGCAGCAGCAGCGGTGGTTTCACACTGCCCACAGCTATCAGCCGCCCCAAGCTAAAGAAGCTGGCTACATCAGGGGAGTCAATCAGCTGAACGCGCAAAACAAGGCGCCTCGGACTGCCCGCAGTTCTCCTTCCTCCTCCCCCCATCCTCTTTCAGGGGCTTCCCACCCACTACTCTGCTCTGTGTGTGGGTCTGGCCGGCTGCCTCTTTCCCACGCTGCCTTCCCCTCAGCAATTCCGTTCAGCGCTCACCCCCTCTCAGCCCCCCCCACACCTGCTCAATCCCCCACCCCACCTCAGGTCATGAAAGAGATGAGCGAAGGAAAAGGGGGTGGGACTGATGCTGCGGAAGATGCCACCTACGAAGGCAGAAAAGGCCTGGGAAGAATGGAAAGAGCTTTTGCATGCGCTCTCTTCTGAGCCCTACCGCCTGCAAATCCCCCCTCCTCACCTCTTCTCCTTCCCCTAGCCCTGCCAGTGTAGTCTGCAAATCCCCTCACTTTCCACTCCATGCTGCAAAGCTTGACAGCCCCCCAAATGCTGCAGAGCTCCATCCCGCAGCATATTACAAAGCTCAACCTCTCTCTCTCCCTCCCCCTCACCCCACCACCCCGAACACATGCTCCACACGACAACCAGCAGAAAGCAAGTCAATGCAGCTTTCCTCCTCCTTCAGGTTGGGGGGGGGGAATTTCCCACTCGGGTTGTTCGTGCCCTGTGGAAGCTCCTCTGTTCGCCGCCGTCCCTTGAAAATAGCGAAGAGCGCTTGGCCCAGCTGCGGCTTTGAGAGAGACAGAGAGAGAGAGAAAGACAGACAGACACTGACAAGAGAGAGAGAGAGAGACAGGAGAGAGTAGGGAAAGAGAAGGGAAGATAAGGAGAAGGGCAGAGAGAGAGACAGAGATACAGGGGGGAGAGACCCATAGAGAGAGACACACAGAGGGGGAGGAAAGAAAGAGAGAGAAAAGAGAGGGAAAGAGAAAAAGAGGGAATGAGAGAGACAAGAAAGAAAAGAAAAAAGAGAAAGAAAGAAAAAAGAGAAAGGAAGAAAAAGGAAGAAAAGGGATAGACAAAGAAAGGGAGAGATGGAAGGAAGGGACAAAGAAAGAAAAAGAAAAAGAGAGAGGGAGGTAGGAGACCATGAATGAGATATATGGATGGGTAGATAAATACATGGAAGGAGGGAAGGAGGGAGAGAGAAAAAAAAAGGAGAAGGAAGGACACAAATCCTGGCTTCAGAAGACTCTTTGAAGCACACAGCAATCTAGGGCTGGCCTGCAAGGGATCTCAGAGGTCATCTAGTCCAACCCCCTCTTCCAGCAGGAGATCCTTACAGAATCATAGAATAGCAGGGTTAGAAGTGTGTGTGTGTGTGTGTGTGTGTGTGTGTGTGTGTGTATGGCTGTCAAAACTCCAAAACATGTCAAGTAGCTCTGGGGAGATCAGTCATAAATTAGAACACTTGCTAAGCAACCGGCCATTAAGCGAGGACCACTTGTATTTGGTTTGCTGATCACATGGTCACCTGGCCATGCCCACCCACACGACCACAAAGACATGCCCACAAACCCATGCCCATCTGGTCATGTGACCATAAAGCCACGCCCATCTGGTCATGTGACCAAGCCACGCCCAGTCACATGACCAGCCACGCCCACAAATTAAGCCACGCCCACAGAACCGGTAGTAAAAAAATTTAAATACCACCACTGTTTTGGTTCTATTTTCCATGGTTTTATCATAGCACACAAATTATATTTGTAAACTCTGAAGTGCTGAACTGTAGAATATATCTAGAAATATGATAGTAGAGGGAACACATATGATGGATGGAAATCACTGAAAGTTGCTGTTTGATGTGTTTTAAATTTAACATTTTAACATTTCCTGTATTTAAAAATTAATCAAACCAAATACTTACAGTCCATAAATTTGTGGTGCAATCTCAAGCCTGTTCAAATGCATGTAGAGTTCAGTGTCATGTTTCTTCAGCAAATGATCTTGGATCTGATTAACTTTTGCAACAATAGCTATTGATGGACCTAAGTCTTGTGGTCTTGCAAACGGAATAGGGGTCATCATAGCATCTTTTTCCTATTAAAAGTGATAAAAACAAGAAAAATAAATTTAATCATTTATTAACTGAGATGCCCATATGAGTTTACAAAAAAATAATCATGACTGTGGAAGTATAAATATATATCTCTTGCAACTGAACATTCTACTAGAGGGAAAGAAAAATTTCCATTTAGGATTCCAGATTTAAAAGTTGTAAGCAGTATTGTTAAATTTATTAATCTATAAAGACTACAAACCAAATATGATAAGTCAACAATATCAAGAGGACATTCTTCCCATTGCACTATAAAAATGCAGCTCGGAGATGCCATGGTATCTAATTTAAAATTCAAATGAATAGATGGGCTAGACTTCCATTCTATTAGGTAGGGTGTGTTTGATTAGCCTGTTCCAGGTAAATGATGGTCTTTGAGGGTTTCCAGACGAGATTGGGTTTTCCCCAGTTTGAAAGAGGCCGTAGTTTAGCCAAAGAATGAGCAGGGGCTAGCCCCTGGACCATATTTCTCATGCAATCTTTTACTTTGTGCCAATCTGGGCTGTTCCTTGGCTTTCCAAGATGCTCAGGATGATGTAGTGCCAGAAGAGAAGCCTGAAGAACAGATGGACAAAGTTGACTGAACAAAGTGTTGCTGACATTACTGGGAAAGTGTTGCTGACATTGTGGCAATAAGGGCAGAGAACAGCTATTTTTTTGTCCTAATTATTCCAAATGATAATGATGTAATGCCTCCATTTAAAGGTAGTCATTTCCATGCCTCCATTTCCTAAAGGTAGTCATTTCTGGTGAAGAACAAGTCACAGGAATCTCTGGAGGTGAGTATATTATGCAATTCAGGTACATTACAAAGCGTTAATTATCACCGTCAAAGCCCTTCATGGCACAGAGACTGATATATGCCCATTCCTGGACAAAAAAGCCCTTCTCATGGTTACCTACAACCTAGTCACCTCCCATGTGGACTACTTAAAGTAATTTAAGTGCAACTACCCTTGAAGAGTATCTTGAAATTTCAGCTGATTCAAATTGCAGTGTGTCATGTCTACTGGACCCTGGTTTATTTTTGGAACTCAAGATGTTGGTCAACACCCTCAGGTACCTATTATCATCTTTGGTGGACATGTATGAGGGCAAGCAAATATTGGACAAAAATACATAAGTGGTTAGAGAAGATGATTAAGCAACACATAGATTTTAAACCAAAAATATTTTTGTTAGGTATAATACCAGAAAATTATGACAAAGGGACTATATACTTAATGTATTGACAGTAGCAAGAATAATATTTGCACAATACTGGAAAAATGAGAACACCCCATCAGATGAAAATATAATCCAGAAAATATTAGACTGTGCAGAGATGGATAGATGGACATTGAAAATAAACGATAAAGAATAATACAATTTAACATGGAACAGGTTTTATCAGTGGTTAGAGATAAGAGGTAGAAATTAGATAAAGAAAGAGTATTGTTGGGATCAAGTAAAATATGAATGTTGTTTATAATTATATGTAAATCAATATATTTAAGAGGAACAAAGATAAGCAAATACAATTATAAATATGATTAGAAATTACTTTGTTATATTATTATTATTGTTATTATCAGTATATGTTATCCTTTTTGTTCTTTTTTTTCTTTCTTTTTTGTAAAATTGTATGCCCAGACATTACACTGTATTGAAAATACATATATAAATTAAAAAAACTTGATCAGAAAAAAAAGATGTTGGTCAATACCTTTAAAATCCTACATGACTTGGGGCCTTTGAAGGACTACCACTCCCTTGTTACATCTACCCAGTGCACCAGAATAGGAAGGCATAGCATGTTGTGGGTCCTATCTATTAAGGATATACATCTGATGGGACAGCAACATAAATTTGTTTAATAAATAAATATATGAGGGACCACTCTTTTCCAGTTATTTCTGCCCATTTGATGCAATTAGACAGAATGGATGCACTTCAAGTCCCATTAATTAGGCAATATTGTCTTTTGGGATCCAAAAAAAATGCCCTCTTTGCTACAGAACCTGCTTTTGAAATTACGCCACAAAGATCTATATGGATAAAATCTGATGATGTTCAGAAAGCTGTTAAAATCTGGTTAGTTTTCTAGCTTTTTGTGGCAGAATGAAAAGTAAGATCCTTGGGTGGTTTCTTTTTGCTTATGTTGATCTGGATTATTTTTTCATTTTGCATTTGTAAGCCACACAGAGTTGCTAAAAGTTGGGCATGAAGACAAAAACAGCAATTGACGCTGAAAACTGCATAAAGATTACTAATCTCTGTCTGAAAAAGATTGTTTTAATGTGGTACAGTACACAGGAATAGGGAACTATAAAATTTGTTTACTATAAACCTTTTAAGTTGTCCAAGACTAAAATCTTCAAAGATATTATTACAACATATTTTAAATGGTATATTTACTCTCATTCAATATTATACGTAATTAATTAAAAATATTTTTATATATGAATTTTTATCAACAGGTACCTTTTGACTTTCATGCTCATAGGTTGAAAACCAATGTTCCGCTGTTTTCATTAGATGGGTGAACATTGCACTGAAAGAGATTACATCATTATATAAGAAAAATAATTGTAATAATCAGAATCATAAATTTAAGAACAAATGAAAATTACTGAACATACTATGCATCATGCTCCAAGTAGTCAGGATTCAAAAGAACGTTCATCTCCTCACTGGAAAAAATACATACATATTTAAAGATTTATTTCTGAAATTTCCTTAAATAACTTTGAACAGAAATACAAGCTAAGTAAAACTAGCCTTTATCATTAAAATTATAATTCCAGTTTAGACAAATGGAGCCTTTACTCTCTCTATAGATCAGTCTTTCTATAGATCAGAAAAAAAAACTAGTTACCTTGTCTGCAGAACAATGAAAGAACTATCTAATTATTCGAAATAACTAATTACTGAATACCACAATATATTATTTCAATACATTTGATCTAGAATAATTGATTACTGTTTGTTCAAAACAAACAAAAAGCTTACCAGACAAATACAATATTAAAACAGTACTTTATTTTAATAAAAACAATAATTTTATTTACCAGCAATTAATCAATTACAATAATTCTTATTCATTTTTTTTGCGGTTAAAACTGTAATATGAAAAGAGAAGCATAATATCCCCAGCGAATGCACCACTGAAAAATACAATACTTTTTTTTCTTCATTAGATCCTGCACCTATTAACCAAATTTCATACATATACATGGAAAGTAATTTGCATCTTGGAGATTCCCCCCCCCTTTTTTTTTTTGCTTCCGGAAAAAGCTCTTTAGGTTAATTAGTATTCAAAATGATATTACTAAGTAATAGTTCTCTTGATATATTGTTTTAACTGCTGTTGCCAAAAATAAATATAATAAACCAATTTATTGGAATTTTAAGACTCCTAGATGCTGAGTATAATAGAAAAGGACTTATTCAAAGTATGAGCAATACAGGATTAAGAGTGATTAAGAGTGTTCCCTTAGCGAACATTCGAAGTTATGCAAAAAGAACCTCCTAGTGTTTATGAACAAGTCCCCAAACTACAGATCTTGTAGCACCTCAGCAATTATTCTCCCTCACGAACAACTGCAGAGGCTTTGCAATATTTGTCTTGCACTTTGCTCACATGGAGGTTAGGAGGGGTGGGCCCCGCCCCCGCTCCTCTGACACTCTGTGCAGGACAAATGTCGCAGTGCCGGGCGAGGCCTGAACACACCAAAATGGAGCTGTGGAGGAACACGGCATAGTTGAAAGGCTGGAGAACAGACAGCTTGCTAGATCTTCACACAATAAGTGACCTGGTGCAGCAGGTTGTGGGGGAATCAATTGTGGGGGACATGAGATATTTCAGTGTGTCAGGGGGCCTTGGATGGTCTTAAGCAGGTGGCTTTCCATCATTAAGCCCCCCCATGGCATTCCCCAACCTGAAATACCTCATATGCACTTAACGAATTGTGCATTTGGTTAGTGAATGTGTGGGTGAAAGGAGGGAGTGATTCAAGGTATGAGATTCACTTCCATGAATCCTCAGGTTATGAATGAAATTGCCAAGCTCCATTACATTCGTAACTTGAGGACCACTATATTAAGTAGTTTCAACATGTAAATCTTTTCAGATTGGGTCTAAAATCTTTCTGAGGACTGAAAATGAAAGCCTATTAAGTTATTCACAAAGTTATATATTGAGCTTATCTGTGAAATGTATGTTTTCTTCTTATGCATATAGGGGTTTTACTATTGTGACATATTTTAAAATATGCTTGCATTTATTTAACATGAAATCCAAACAGCAATATATTAAGTTTGGATATATACTGTACAGTTATGTACAGTTATGTTTTAAGATTTAAAATAAAAAATGATATGTATCGTTATATTTCTTGTACTAGTATTTATTATCTATCATATCTAACTACAACAGTAGAAGTAAGCAACACAGCAATTATATAGTTTCAGAGTTTGGAAAGCTTCATCAATGTTAAAATATGTTCCTTTGTGATTGTAGCATTCTTCAAATATAATAAGTTTTGGTAACTGACAAGTGTAATAGATACTACCCTTGGAGTTCCAAATGCATACTCTATTTTAGTAGCAATGTATTTGTATGAAAAAAAATTGTATGCCTACCTTGGTTGTGCTGCTTCACTTGCATGTAGAAAAGCTTGGTGGTCACAATGCAGAATAAAGACAATTGGTGCTAAAAGTTCATGCATGCCCTACAATTAAAAAGAAAACTCTATATTTTGTCTAGTGTATCAGAATTTATCAACTCTGTATTACTGAGTGCTTTTAATATAGATTACATTTTAATCAGTATTTACAGTATTCTCAAACAAATGGAAAAACCACAGGATTTTAAAATAGCAGAGTATCAATGAGTTCACCACCGAACACTTACATTTAGATCTATTTAAAACTCTTTTTTTTTGTTTAAAAAATACTATTGTGAATAATAACAGCTCTACAATGAAGAAAGGCCAGAGCCACTGAGGTTTTCATTGAGGATCAAGACTAGTACCTAATCAATGATTACTAGTCCTGATGTTAGTATAGAGTCTCCTCAATGGTAGGAAGTTACATTTTATAACAATTGCAGAGAATGATAAGTGAAGAATATCAACATCCATGCTGTGAAATAACTGAATTAACCTAGTTGACCACTATATGACACAGACTGATGGCCTATATAAATATTTTACCTGATTACAGTAGTCCAGGCTTGTCAAACTTGATATCACAGAGGGCCGCATCAGGGTTGTGTTTGACTTTGGTGGGCCAAGGTTGGCATGGCCAGGATGAGCAAGGCCAGTTCAACATCGACATTTGTGTCAGAGGCACCTGTGCTGACTCAAGTGCTCAGCCAGCAAAAATGGGTTCCTGAGCTCCGTTTTCACCCATGATAGTTTCCTGCAACATCTTGCAAGTGAAAACAGAGCTTGGGAGGGACGCCCGCGGCCCTTCCAAGCTCCGTTTTCACTGACAAAGACACCACGGACTGGTCCTTCACTGTTTCCAGGGAGGCCCCACGGGCCAGATCTAAGCACCCTATGGGCCAGATCCAACTCCCAGGCCTTGAGTTTGACACCTCTGCAGTAGACCATATCTTATGTTCTTACTCCTCATGATTTTCAGTATTTATGTGAATGCACTAGGAAATGTTATATGGAAGTAGATCAGGTTTGTAGTTTGAGGGTGATCTTGCATTCCAAATATGACCTTATCTGCAATGCACAGCACTGCCATTGAAAATAGTTGGAACCCATAGTCCTAGGTTGTTTATATGGAAGAAACATATCTTCCCATATGCATTCTTGATTCCAAGTTCCTTTCAAAACATTGCACCAACTCAAAAGAATTTTTTCCCCCAGTACTGGTAGCACTCATTGTAAAAAATGTCTAAGAAAGATTACTTAGAAACTATAATATTGCATTGCTAGTATGAAGTGAAAAACTTTTTATCATATTCATATTTCAGGAATTAAGTTAATGAATGTACTGTAGACATTTGCTCTGTTTTATTTCTGCTGTTAGTTTCCCTTTGCTTTTATTATCTGCTACAGAGCTTTTATTGCTAATAGTTCCATAGATAGATAGATAGATAGATAGATAGATAGATAGATAGATAGATAGATAGATAGAGATAAATAGATAGATAGATAGATAGATAGATAGATAGATAGATAGATAGATAGATAGATAGATAGATAGATATGGTATTCAGCTTTGTTCAGGTATTTTCCCACGTCATTATAGTTGTGCTCTTAAAGTTGTAGCAACGTTTCGGCAGAATCTCATCTGCCATCGTCAGGCTTCTGTATTGTGTTCATCTGTACACCCACACACACACATAATTGTTATGATTTTTTTAATAAAATACTTAACCTTAAAGTATACATCATAACTGATGTATATTTTCAGTATTATTAAATTTTGCTTTTGCCAATAATGTGCTCAGTCATAAACAAATTTTCCTTAACAATGTTTAGGAAGAAACTGCTTACAAGCAGATAAACTATTATACAGGACAAATCTTCCAAAGCAAAAATCAGTAACTATTGGGTATATCTATATCCTACAATTCCTTTGAGAATCAAAGCATTGTTAAAAAACAAAGTGTGACTGCAGACACTAAGCAGCACTATTCATTACTGATTAATTCAAGCAATAATCAAATACATTAGAAACTTTTCTGTTATCATTAGCTATACTTGCTTAAAATTTATCACAATTGCTTGGCACAAGTTCTGTACTAATTTTGACATATAATATTTAGTTTTGGGATAATATAAAGAGGATGTAAGAATGGAGTAAGGGTTATTTTAGTAGTACTTCTGATTAATGAATTAAACGAGATATAAATTAGAAAAAGGAAAACTGGAAATGAAATTAGAATTTCAGTTTTTTTTATTTAAAATTCTTAGCACAATAGCCAGCACACAATGTTAGATTTTTAAAAAAATATGTTGTAAATTTAAGGTTTCAATGATAGTTCCATTGGGCTTCTTTCTTATACTTCAACAGTGTGTATTGGAATAAAATGACATCATTGTACTATCCTTTCTTTCTTACTTTTAGAATCCTTTCAAATATTTTATGATGTTTAGGGATGAAAGACTTGCTGGAAATAAAATACACTATTTTGTATGACCAGATGATAATTTCAAATTGTGCAATAAGCCAAATATTCTGATATAGGCAAGAAGTTATAAAAAAATTATAAACTATGTTCTCAACATATATGGATGATTCTTCAAATTTAGAACTGTAATTTTACTTGATTCAAAACAGCATTTAGTTAAATTAAATCATCTTTAGGGACAAGCATATTTTAAGGTTAAACAACTGCCTGCGTCATTGTAATAAGGGTGTCTGTGTGGAAGTTATATCCCAAAAGAATTTGGAAGAGAGATCCTTTACTTGTAGATTTGATACAAGAAATTAGCTACTGATTCTCCTTAATGTTAATACCTAGAAGTATCCTTCAGATACAATTAAGAAAACAAATCTAAATTCATTGTACTTTTCCAATAAAATGAAAACATAATAGCATGCCAAAACAGTTTAGCACAAAATTAAACAAGTCATTTTCCTGCAAATTTGAATAAAAATTTGCTATTTATGTGAGGTTGTTTACAGATTCAAAATAAGAAAACAGCAAATATGGCAGGTACAAAAATGTGGATACCCTTCCAACTGATTTGGTCTTTTCTTCTACTATAAAGTTGCTAATAATGCTAATAATAGAGCTAAATTAGGCTCAATCACTTTTTAATATAGGGCCTAAAATTAGCCAGGGAAAGACAATTCCACAGATAACAAATATTCTGATCTCCTTTTCCATTCAGACTGTAACTGTGGTTTTGTCTATTTTTAACAATCAGGAGGCCTCTAGGCATCTCTCAGAGTATGTGCAAGTGAAAATAAATCATAATTACAAAGTAAAGACTTTAAAATAAAATAGTTGAAGGTTTCTGGCTAGCAATTTTAACAATAAGAAACATTTTCACAAGAGAGGATGCCTAAACTTTTTTCAAAGAATTGAATTGAAAAAGAATTCAAGCGACTATTGAAATTAGAATTATTAAAATTTTAGAAAAATTAAACTTTACAACATGGAGTGTATTTGAAATGTATAATTAATTTAATATCTTGATAAATTATTGGATGATATAATAATATTTTGGATAATATCAATACATTTAGTACAGAAATAAAATGCTTATCCATGAAATATATGACCTGATAGCTCATTATTTCAGAGATATTTCTTTACCAGATATCTCATGCCTTTAACAATGGCAGTTATACTGGAATGTATTGGAAAAGTTCTTAAAAATTTGGAAAGGTATTCAAATCTATATCTCCTTGAAACTAGCCCATGCTGAAAATTTAATGAAATTTTGTATTGTCATAAAATGACTTACAATAAGTTTCTGTCATAAAATGTTTTATAAAATTAACCAAATTTCAATTCCATGGGAATAACAGATCCTGTATATTGTAAGTTAGCTCATCTGAGGTACACTGGTTGAAAATGTCAAATTAAAAGTTATAGATATGAGAGTTTTAATAATATACATATAAATCCTTATTATGGAAATTAATATTCATATCTTAATGTGCAAAAATACTAAACAATTGAAATGTCCACTACTTTCCACAGTACTTTTACCTCTAGATAAGTCATGATACAGCTCAAAAACAGAAACAGGGAATGACACAACTCAAAAGCAGAAGAAGAAACATTTTCTTCCTTGACAGCAATGTGATCCTACGATCACAAAACTGAACCTGAAAACTGCTTAATGGATTAATCAAATATGAGCAGATAAAAGAAGAGGTTCATTTGACCAGGCACTCAAAATTCATTAATACCACTTATATAATCTCTTCAGCTTCAGTTAGCTCAGCAAGATATTTCACAAAATGATAACGATCTCATTAATTCAATAAAATTTAACTTTTAACAATATGGTCTATTTTTAGCAGGTCATCTAGTACAACTTAACAGCTTGTGAGGAAATGGATAAGTTTTTTTTTTTTAAAAAATGGTCTGACTACACACACAGTTTTCATGTAATAAAGCATATCCAACTAAGATGAGTTGTTCATTTTAGCAAACATTCTTTTCTTATTTGTTATATGGAAATTTGTCCTATTTGATGAAGTAGTGTGATACTAATATTCTATTTGGCTAAATATGTGCATTCACAAAGGTGTGACCAATAGGGGATTGAATAATCTGTCAAAATACAGACAGATGAAAATGTCATCTACTAATTATTCTGGACTTGTGATAGCCAAAATTTTTGGATTGTTCCTGAGAATTATATTTCAGTCATTTTATTTCAATACCATATTTCAGTCATTTTGTATTATTTAAGGGAGAGACAATTGTTTGGTAGCTTTAGCTCATCCTCATTTGGAAGTAAAAATGATTCTTACATAGACAGATTTTATATTTTTTCCTGGTTGATATGGATACTTTATTTTCTTAAACTATTTCAAGCTTTTTTCAAGATGTAATGAATTTAAAATTGCAAGAAATCCAGCTCATGTTATTTCCAGGAAAACCCAACCCAACTTACACATGCTTTAATTTCTATTAGCAGGAGATTTGACATCAATTTTTTTCCTTTTATCTGTTTCAATTAGTTTTAGCAAAAAGTGCAATGAAGTTAACAAGAAAATGGAAAATAAGTTTCAGCATTACTGAAAAAAAATTGGAGTACTTTACCATGAAGAGGGACAACATATGCAACAATGGCTTGTTTTCTTCATAACACAGCTAAGAAAATGGTTTATTTTTCACTTTCTCAATCTTTATATCCAGTTTTAGAATAATAAAGAGTCTTGCAGTTCAATTAATTGTATGAAGTATAGGAAAAATGTTGAGTCGAAGGTTGCCACTTGTATAATATGTTTCATTACCTGTTTATAAAGTAACTGCTCATTTTCCCGAGCGTAACAGAAGAGAATGTCAGTAAGAATTTTCCTCACATTTTCTTCCTGGAAATACTGCATTTCAGGAAAGCTGATTAACAACAATAACAAAACATATATAGATATATATATAAATGACAGAGCTCAAAATGATTTAAGATTACAATAGGTTTAAATTGTTAGGTTTCTTCCTTTTTTTACTCAATGAACCTACGAGTACACTACTCATTCAGAGTGCTTTGCCATCATACACAATAACATTTATCATATAATCTGTGAACTGAAATTACACCTATATGTGATTTACTTATTTTATATATTACCATACTTCATATGGATTCTTATTTGAGCTAAAGCTAAACAATAGCAATAAGAAGAAATTTCTATGAAACTGCAACACAGAATGATGGGAGTCTGTTTATAGTAATATGAAAGCAGGTTTAGCAAAGATCAATAGAATGTGCTATAACAAGAAATAAAAAAAAACAAAGAATAAAGCAGAAAATATACTGAGAAGATTATTATTCATTTCATTTTGGATGTTCTGAATGCTAGACAGGAGCTGAGAACTGAACAGACTCTCCCATTTTTTCTTAAATTTCAATCATTCTAATCTAGACTAGTGAGAAAATATAATACTAAAAATAAAAATGAACAGGGTAATTTGTTCAGATGGCAATAAGCAACTACCTAAGATGCATATACAAGATTTTTTTAATTTACTAACAACATTTTTTAAAAAAGAACACATTTTTTTCTAAACATATCATGCCCTTTGTCAAAGTAATAGTGCAATATTTTTACAATGGCTCTAAAACTAGCAAAACTATACTTATACAAATTTTAATTCCCCAATTATAACTTAGATATTTATACAATCTTAAACATTCTGAACTGTTCCCTTTTAAAAACAAAAAATACCATCTGCGAACATTTACATGAAAGCATACTCAGATTTTAATTATACATCTAACAGCATAAATATATCTGAAAACTCAGCTTCAGTATAGGCACACAATATAAAGTAATAAAGAATGTCAATGTTTCCTGGGCATTGTTTTGTTACATGCCTATTAATTCTATAAATAGAAAAAGGCATCATACTGAGTTGCATTTTAAAATCCATAGGAACTATTTTCTTATCCCAAATTTCAATATAGAACTATGCTATAATCATAACAGAAAGATACTAGATAAATAGTAATTGAGCTTAATTGGAATTACTTAATGCAATCAGAGTTCTCTCTCTGACAAAATATTTTCCGGATCTGAATTCTAGCTTTGATAAGTTCTTTAACAGGAATGACCCAGGGCTACAGAGATAAAAGTACATTCACAATGATAATAAGGAATACTTAAAGAAGGAGTCTTTGACAGTAGGAAAGTTATCCACAAAAATAGCAATGCTAAATTCCTCTAGATGAATGACATTTCTCACTAATTACACATTACTTTTTATTGATTAAGTGTTAGGAATTACAGAAAATCATCTGTTCAATCTTGTACTATAAACATAATTTAATCATAAGATCTGTGAGTTCCTCTCATTCTTTTTTTTTATTTCTCACAGAAACTCTTTTAAAAATACATATAATTATATTTTAATGTAACGTTCTAGTACTGATTTAAAATAAAAACAAATTACATGAAAAGGCAAATTAGAAAATAAAAAATATTTGGCTATGCAGGATAGGCAATCTGGTTCTCTGAGCAACAATGCATCTGTGGGTCTCTCCCAGTATCCCTGCCTCATCTGATTTTAATATTTTTTTTATGTTTGCAAAACACAGCTAGTGGCTATGCTGCATAAAATGTCAACATCTATAATAAACGTAATAAACTCATATAAAATAAAAATGTCTGACAGAAAAAAAGCTGTGGTAAACTAGGGTAGTAAAGAAAAAAATAGAAGGCTGCAGAGGATTTGACAAAAGATCACTAGTTTGTATATTGGGAAGTGAACATTTTATAACTAGCTATACCCCTCATCCTTCGTGGCAGCCATTTTAGAGCAAGCCGGGCTTCTGATATCGATTGTTTTTCCAAAATACATGTTTAAAAATCCCTAATTATTCCACTAATCAAAAAAGTTTGTATGCAACTGATTTTTTGTTTGTTTGTTTCACTGAAATACATATTTAAGTTATGAGGAAGTAGTTGCTGTTCTTTGAGGCATGGAAGGAAAAGCATATAGCTACAATATGACCTATAAGCCAAACTTTTCTTTAAACCCATATAAGTGCTGACTAGCAATTCTAGCTGTCCATATCTACATAGCCCCATAACTGGGAAATGTATTGTATATAAATGGAATATTATAAAATGTTTAATAATGATGCTTACGTTCGTTTTACATCTTGTTCAATCATGCTTCGAAGTTCTTTGTCCTGAAAAAATTTGTTCCAAAGACTCTGAAAAAGGATAAATTATTATTTGAAAGATGGTCAATGATGATAGAATTCATCAGGGACGAAAAACCTCCAAATTTGAACTGGTAGGGCATACCACACCTATATAGTTACTAGGAGCTGGAAAAAAACTTGAGGACACATAATCAATAGAATAGGCCAATCCAAGAAAGAAACCATTAGAGTCCATTGTTATAGAGAAAAGGACTTTTACTGGAAATCAAGTGAAAAAAGAATTCAAAAGAATTCAAGATCTGAGGCATTAGGTGTGAAAATCACATATACAAAGTTATAGCAACATTCCCACCCACAATAGCTCAAACTGGCCATCCATCTGAGATGTGTATAATGTCATGTGGAGCATCTTCAGGTGGTGATTCAGACATCTGGCCATTGACCTTGGCCTGGATAAATAAGATGCTGCAGCTGCACAGTAAGCAAGTAAGCATAAATAAGAAAGTTTTTCCAAGTTTTACATTTCACCAACTCAAGCCTCCAGCACTCTTCCCCTCCACAAAGCCCAATTTATCCTCCCTCCCCCTGTTACTATGGCAGCCAGAAAGTCAAGCAGAAGATTCTTGAAGGCTGACACCATCCCATTTTGCACATAGAAGTGATTTTCTTATATATAGGCCGTTTATTAACCCACCCTTTTCAATCAAAATCTCAGCTATGTCTGTCGTAATGCTCACATTAAGCCATCAATGTCCTTCTAAAAATCAAACATTAAAAACCCTGAATTATATGATTTGCAAAAATTACAAATATTCCACTGCTATCTGCTAGAAAGAATGAATATTTAAATTTTTTTTGGGGGGGAAGGAATTTTAACTAATTAACTGAATAAACTGCTTGCCGTTGTTACAATTTTAAAGTATGTCTGCACAGGTAATGTATCTGCATGTATATATGTGCATACATACTGCATCCATATATGTATATCTATATATTTATGTAGACATAAGTGTGCCTTTTGTCTAATCCTCCCTCCCAGCTGCTGATACTGTTGCACAATTGTTTTGTTCAGGAATAAAACAGCATGACTGTTTTGTTCAGGAACATTTATTTGTAAGTTTAGCTATAAAAATTTTTATTTTAATATTTCTGATTTTGGTTTTCTTAAGCTTTTTACTATAGTTTTATTTTTATTTATTTATTTATTTTTGTCAATTGCTTACAAGATAATAGGTATGAGTAAAAACATAGTTATGAATACATGGATACATATAAGAAAAAATAAATAAAAGAAACAATAGGACAGGGACGGTAGGCACGTTGGTGCGCTTATCCATACCCCCTACAGACCTCTTAGGAAAGGGGTGAGGTCAATAGTAGATAGTCTAAGGTTAAAGTTTTTAGGGTTTGGGGAAGAAACCACAGAGTCAGGTAGAGTATTCCAGACACTGATCACTCTGTTGCTGAAGTAGTATTTCCTGCAATAAAGTTTGGTGCGATTAACCTTGAATTTGTATCTATTGTTTGCTCTTGTGTTGTTATGGTTGAAGCTGAAGTATTCATTGACAGGTAGGACATCGCAATGTATGATTTTATATACTATACTTAGATCGGACCGAAGGCGGCCTAGTTCTAGATTTTCTAGGTCTAGAATTTTGAGTCTGGTGGCATAAGTCATATAGTTGTAATATATTATTTATTCTAATTTAAAAATGATGCTTGGTGGGACTGTGCAATAATTTTAAAACATTTTTAAAATTATTGCTGAAGCCTGAAATGTTTACTTATGATGAGCCTAGATTCTACCCTTATCATAGCACTTTTTCTTTCTTTCTAGCTCATATCAGTATGAGCAAAAATTAAACTTTCTGTAAAATACTGACTCTAAACTGATCACATTTGCACATATCACTATGTAAACATGGTTCCTATTCTTCAATGCATAAAATCGTATTGTACTACAGAATTTCTAGCTGGATCTACATCACAACAGAAAATTGAAGGACAAGGCTTATTCTAATCTTTTATGTGAGAAATATAATAACCTTAATTATGCTTAACCTAGAAAGAACTACAGCAAAGGCTTGAATATAATTTATGAAGTCTGTTCAGCTGTCTGTTTTTCTTTCCTTACAGTAACAGGAAACACTGTTCAATATTATTATCTGTACTTCATTGGCTACTGTTGGCATTAAATTAGACAAAACATATTTCACTGATAAGAATGGAAAACTAGCTTAGTAGTGGCATTAAGTTACTCTGTTCCAAAATTAAGCAAATAGTTTCATTTGCTGACAAATAACAAAAAGGTTAAAACGTCATTAAATGTTTCTGGTTACATGTCATTTTTATAGTAATAAATTGCTCTCTAGGCAATCAATCTCTATCTCTGTGTGTCTAATATGAAATACTATTCAACAGGCAACATACCAGCATTATTGATTACACTTGATATTCACTAGAAGAATTAATCATAGTACATTCAGCTTTTTTAAAAAAATGCTGCAAAAATGTTTAAATAAAAAAGCTAACTTTATTTAACTAACTTTATTTTAAATGACTAAGAACAGGTGGCAACTCTCTCAGAGAATGAAACAAAACCCTTGCTCTGATCTCTTGCTCATTAAGGCTCTATCAGCAAAAAGTGAATGCAGAGTATGTTTCACTTCTGGATAAGAGAATCTTCATCCTTGTTTTCTCTTTAAAAATTGTCACATCAAGTGCACTTGATTACTTGAATAGTGGACCTTAAGGTGAATTTGAAGAGCATGTTCATAAAGAACTCCTCTATTTTAAGAATGAAAAGTTTATGTATAGCTTATGTACCACTTTATATTTATGTTAGGTAAAGAGACAGTTTAACTGACAAAGATGACATTTAATAGTGATGTAGTAAAAATAATGGGTTGATGGATGGATAGCCTCATGGAAATAAATGGGTTCAGGTGCTGATTCTTAGAAAATGAAGATACAAGATAAATAATAAACTGTAATAATTAATTCCAGTTTCTAAAACAATGTTTAAAAAATGAATTGTACCTGATATGTCATTATCTATTACTGAACAATTCACTCTAAATAGTCATAACCAATTCTAATATTAATAGTCAAAGTTACAAATAATTCTAGCTAAAAAATTTCAGAATTTAGCCTGGTAATTTTCACAAGTTTAGAAGATTGAATATAGTACACCTTGGTATGTTTTTTCATCTTAGTCCTTATAGCCATAGAGGAAGTCCTATATGTTCTGTTCTTATATAAAGTTTGAAAGTTTTAAAAACACCTAGATTCTTGTTAAATGTGTGAATCCACAATATTTTCATTTCAGAATAATTTTTCAGAGAGAAAATAAAATCTGCTCCTAGTGGGAGAAAAATACATTTATCTGCCACATTACAATTCAAAATACTTACAGTCTTATGACTACATGGTCAACGTGACACTACAAATTTAACAATTAGAAAAAACTGGGATCCAATATTTTCAGTATTATAAAGCTATATGCTTTTGAAAACATATAATAGTAAAAAAATAAAACTTCTATGCAGATGTTCCTTAACTATGATGAGATTTAAATTGTGATACTCTGTCTTCCTTTTGAAAAGCTAGTGAAAAAAAATCCTATCCCCAGGGATCATTCTATTGCTCCAGTAATTGAAAACATGGAATAGCATATAGGATGTTAGTAGGCAAAATAATTCCATAAATGATGTTTAAAGGACTACTTTTTGTTTAAGTGTCTACTTATATGCATGCAACTGTTGATATAAAACTGCCTTTTAATTTATTTTGACAACCAAATATATAATTGTAGAGATGAGGAATTATAAATATGTTGTCTAGTTTTATAAAAAAACCAAATCATTCACTTATTTTACTAGCACCACAAGTGGCTTTAAGGAATAATGTTATTCTATATTTTACAAAATTCTATTAGACACCTGCTTTTTTTTAACTGCACATCATTGTGAAGACAGCATTTTTTAAAAAATAATCTAATTGCAGGGTTCATTCTGAACAATTCCTATTTTTGGAATCAAAATATGATATGAAAATATTACAACTAATGAGAAACAGTGAGATTTGGGGAAAGTTGTTCACAGTGCAATATATGCCACCCAAACAGAGCTGCAAGGTGGTTCCAAATTTTATGTGCTTTAAATATTGTCATATATAAGGAGAACAGGTAAAGAGCTTAGCATCCCCAAATTCAGGCAAAACAGCAGTTGAAAAACTACCGTAATCTATTATAAATGTGTTTTCTTTAAATGTGCACACATCACTTATAATTTCAAATACTACTGATCTCAAGTATTTCTCTGTAATGTACTGAAGAATGGAAAGTTACAAGACAGTAATTTTGCCACTCTTGTAAATGGTGGCATATTCAATGATTTCTCTCAGGGATTTTTTTATTGCTTTTGAGAGAACATTTAATCTCAAAGCCAGATTTTTAAAAATGCTAAATGTGGAAGATTTTCAATAACTTTTACCTACTGGAATTATACATTCAACATAATTATTGGATTGTGTATTGTCCAATATATTGTACACTTCTTTGTATTCCAAAGTCCTGCTATGTTGCCTCACTGTGGTAGAAGATTTGTTCCTGGGTTAAGAATAACATTACTTGATGACAAATGTCTACAATCCCAGCATGATCACTTCATTGGGCAACAGCAATATAGGAAAGTGCTGGAGGCCAGTAATAATGACAAAAGCATTATTTTGAAAGCAGGTAAATTATTCCTGTATTTTACACTGATGAACAATAAAAGTTACTAATGATATGGTGCCAAATGATAGATGGCAATCAACAAATTATTAAGGAAGAACTGGGACTATAAATAAATGTTGCCATATAATTTGACATTATAGTTTACAAACCGATCAAAGTAATCGAAGTGTGTCTGGTTTTATAAATAGTATAACAAAATGCAGCTATGGTCACAGAAATTGCCATGAAGGAAAAATCCCAAATCCTTGCTTACCGAAAATAATTGGAATGGGGAACACAGTTGCCAAGTGATGTGATTATAAGGTGCAATATCATGTGACTTATAACAGTAGTCTCTGTTGCTGTTGTTAGATGAATCATAGGGTTAGGGTTATAATATATAATCATAACATCCCACAGTTTTGTGATCACTGTTTGAGACTTCCTGCTTGCTTTCCCATTGCTTGTTGATAGTTGACAACAGAAGTTGCAAATTGTGATCTTGGAGGACACCATGACATAATTGGGAGATAGTTGTCAAGAATCTGAATCACAATCACGTGACTGCAGTGATTGCAACGACTGTGACTATAAGGACCTATCGTTCAGCTTTGTCATAACTTTGAATGGTAGCTGAGAGTAGACATTAAGCAAGGATTCCCAGTATATGGAACATAAGAAGGCTTAATATGGAAAAACCTAGTATAGTGAAAGGTGAAATAAATCAACTGCAAATTGGGAACAACAAATTAAAATTGACTAGAATTGGTTGTTTTCAGGTAGTTGTGTTTACTATAAGGAAATCAAAAATAAAGAAGTATTGCTTTAATAGGAAGTGTATAACAAGAACAGTACTTGGCTACAATGCAATCATGACTAATCATGACCAAATAATATCAATTAAACTTTTTGGACAATCAAGATGTCAATATGGTTGACATAGTTAATATGGCAATTATCCAAACATGCTTCAATCACAGATACAGAAGAAAAGGAGGTTGATGAATTTTATGACCATAATATGCAGCTTATGACTGGAATCTGGAATGAAAAAAATTGAAAAAAATAAGGAGAAAAATATAGTTGGATAATATGGCCTAGGAGACTGAAATGAAGCAGGAGGACAACTTGCTGATTTCTATGATGGAATGTAGTAGTTTAAATTCCCAGAAGGGAGAGGGTATATGCCAAAGGAATAAGAAACCATTCAGTCCACATATTTTGTATGAAAGAAGATGAAGACAGAGCTTTCCTTATAGTTGTCAGAGTATATGATAGATGCAGATAGTAGAGTGCTTTAATTTGGCAGGATTCTGACTATACATGTGGAAATAATAAAGAACTCAGTTTGAAACAATCATTATATGTCATTCTTTGTTTTGGGGTTTGACACAAGCCAATAATAGTCAGTTTAAGCAACAAAATCAATGCCTATATATGTGGACGTTATCAAGTGTAATATAGGTTGTTCTCACCTAACAATGGTAATGGACAGGAATTTCTATTGCTAACCATGATTTTAAACAGCAGTGATGGTATTCAACCAGTTTGCACTGGATTGGGCAAACCGGTAGCAAGAATTTGGTGTGGGTCGCCGAACCAGTAGTAAGCTCTGGCTGGCCACGCCCCCGATCCGGTCGCCCTCCTGCCCGATGCCTGCTTACCCGCCCACCTGACATTCACCTAAGGTATTTCCCCCCCCCTCCCGACAATCAACTGTGCATAGAAAAGCTGTGCCGGAATTCCCCTTGCTGAGGCTCAGGAAGGCAAAAAATGGAGGGAGGAGCTCAGGCCCCCTCCATTTTTGCCTTTCAGAGCCCCAGAGGAGCCTTAGGGAAGCAAAAACACCCCTAGAGGCTCTTCTGAGGCTAGGAAGCTCCAAAAACGGAGCTTGGAGGGTGCTGCGCGCCCCTCCCATGCTCTGTTTTTTTCCTTCCTGAGCCTCAAAGAGCTTTAGGGGAGCAAAAACGCAGCCCAGAGGCTCCTCTGAGGCTAGGAAGCTCCCAAAAATGGGTGGGGGTGGCAAAAAAGCAAAAAAAAAAAGCCACACCCACCCAGTCCCATGGCCATGCCCACGAAGCCACGCCCACAGAACTGGTAGTAAAAAAATTTGAATCCCACCACTGTTAAACAGTGTTGTCACATGATTATGTGACTTCACAATGTCAGTTCCAGAACTTCTGTTAAGTAAAACTCATGTGTTATTAAGCACAACATCATGGGACCACCATTATGACCTCTTTCCAACTTTCCAATTGAGTTTTGCTTGTCGGAAGCTGGAAGTGAAGGTTGAAAATTAGAATCATGTGACCTCAGGATACTGCAACTGTAACTGTGAGCTGGACAATGAGAGCACAGATAACAATCACATCTCTAAAAGAATGCTGATCATAAGTATGGGGACCAGTCATAATTATCACTCATTCAAAACTTACAATGAATGAAAGTGTTCATCACTCATTCTAAATTTTAACTGTGCAATCTTTATTCCTTAGATTACCTTGCTGGGCTTATATTCTCTTGATATAGCTTCTTGGGATTCTTGGCTACCCATTTTTGAAACATTCACTACTATGATGAGGTAGTACAAGTTTTAAGGATGGGGGAATCAGGGGTGTATTGATCCAACAAAATTAGTTCTTAGTGTTTTATTACTTTTAATAGACTTGCAATATGCCAAGAGAATCTTGCAGTGCAATAGCTTAAATGCTTAATACATAAATAAACTTTTAAATCACATTTTAAAAAGAATTTTATGTAGTCAAAAAATACAAATTCAACCTAATTACCCCTTCATCCTGTGAAAGTGGGTTGTTGATCATTAAGTCTTGTTGTCCAGCTTTCCGAGGGTTTGTAATATGCTGTAGATAGGAAAAAGGCATTACTGTACTGCACTTAAGGTATAATGAAAATATGAACTCAAAAATAAATAAATTTCCTTTAAGCTTTACTTACAATTTCTTTTACATTATTATATAATGCTCTTAATTTTATTGTTTTTGTAATCCAATGATTTGTATCAGAAGGGAGAACATTCAAAAATAGCTGTAAAGTTAAACAAAACATGGGTCAGAAAAATAAGCATCATTTTTAACTTTGAGTCTAAAAATTTTTTTTCTAGAAGTGTGAAAGACATTTATTTACAATGGATGTAGAGTCATTTAAATTCTGTGAAATATTTTTCATATAAGAATACTAAAACAAATTGGCTATAATACTTAAACACATTATTTTGTCAATCACTTTTTATGATTAATTGGGAAATGATTATTTATTTAATTAATAACAACAATAAGCTGCTTCAACATATTTATCTGCCAATCAAAGCATATAAAATATCTAACTATTCTTACCATATATTGTTCCTTTTCTTTTATAATTTAAGTGATAATTTTAAATGTAGAACTTAAAGTTTTCAGATTCCTTATCTTTTTGAAGCAAACATAATCACTTTATACTTCCATGCAATTATGGATTCCAAAATATATAAATTAAATAAAAGTACTGATTTATATAACTAAAATGAAATAACATAATTTAACATAACGTAACATAAACATTTAAAGAGGTTTCATATGAGAATATAATCCTTGAATTCTGTTGACCCTTATATAGAGCCAATTTAGTGTTGTTAGTTGCCTAAATTTGTGTGTATAGGTGGCAATAAAAAAAATCCTCTGTGCTTAAACTCATTGAATGGTCTTGATTCTTTGCACCTGATATGCTGGACAGAGAGACAGTGACTGGCTGAAAGCCACTCAGCTAGCTTTCATTCCTAAGATAGACCCAAAACTCACAGTCTCCTAGTCTTCTAGGCTGGCACCTTAACCACCACACCAAACTGTCAAAAAGATTAAATACTGGAGAATTATGTTCATTATATTTACTTTGAATTAAATGTAAATTTATGAAAATTAAATTTGTTTTTGTTCTGGAAGTAATCATTGTTTCTAAAAATGTGGCCTCAAATTGCCATTAAAGTCTATTACTCAGATCCAACTTTAGGCAGTGGGCTGGACTAGAAGATCTCTCAAGAATCCCTTCCAAAACTACTGTATGATTCTATGAGTCTATGGTAGCTAGCCTGGAATAATACATTCACTCTTGCTTTAAATTAGGCACAAACATTTCTTCCTTGTGTTTGAGCATCAATCATATTTATGGATTGGCACTCAAGCTTGTTCTTCAGAGTTTCTCCTTCTCCTACTCTCTGCTTAGGATTCTCTCTTCTCTTGACCAACAAGGTTGCTTTGTATTCTTGGAAAATTTATAGACCCAGGAAAGAAATATTTGTATCCAGTAAGAGAGGAATGGCAACTATTGGCCTTTGGGTATTGACCCAAAGACTATTGATAGTCTCCACTGCTTGAATTCAAAGCACGTTTCCATGTGTAATACAGGCAACTGTGGGTTTTTTAATTTCAGCTTTAGTATCTCATAATGACTGCTTGTTTCATAATGGTTTCACAGAAGTTGCTGGTTCTGAACCCACTTGTAATTTAGGTATTAGAAAATTACTAAAAACATCACAAGACAAGCATAAACTTTTAGTTGGATTTTAATTTTCTTAACACTACTTACTATTTCCATAAGGCCACCTTCTATTATATAAGGGATAAAAAATAACCTTTTCTATCTCTGCATATTTCTTTTTAGTCTGTTAAAATAACCAGCTGATATGTGCTTTACTGACCCAAAATATTTATTAAAATATTTTTACTTTTCTAACATATATGTGATTGTTTACATTAAAATAAATCTATTGTAATTAATTTGAATTAGACTGGTAATCTTTTTCTACATTTTATAATATTATTGCCATTTTTGCTTAAACACAGCTCCAAAATCTGTTGTGTATGCCTGGATATCTATGAAAAGTCTGTTTACTTCTGGGCCTATTTTGAAATATATGTGTGTTTTGAATATCTAAGTGTATGGTATATAGTAGAATGGCAGGAATATTGTTTGTAATATAGTAGGATAAACCTTTCTTATAATATTATAATACAGCCACTACTACTTACATTTGACTACCATAGATATTTCACCAGATACGTTGCATTTAAGTATACTTTTGAGATCAGTCAAGTATTTTGTTGAAACAAATATTCAATCATCATTCCATATATCTGCAAGTTATCTTTCAAAACTATCCATTTTTTATTTCAGCAACAGTATTTCAAATTAGTACCTGTCTTGTGCATGGTAACAGCTCATAAGAAAACCAGACTGTAATTTCTTGGAAAATGCTACAATTCTTTACACTAACAATCTTCAAGTGCATCAGGTAATGTGGTGATTTATTACAAGTACAAGCTGTAAATAAGTATTTTCTTCTTACCTTCCAGCAAACACTACGGAACCTGCTGCTTCTCAGCTGCCCATTAATCCCCTTCAGCCGTATTGTTGCCAAGTAATTGTTGTTTACAAATAATTCTTCCCATTCTTTACTACATGGAACAAACATAAGAAAAGAACTTCTTAAAATTATTATTAAAGACTTAGCTAAGTGAGAAGCACTAACAAAGTAATTTGGGGTAAACAAAAGAAAAGGAAGTTTTAAATGTATATATTTAGCACTGTACTATTTCTAAACGCATGGTTGTCTTTTTGGACACATTTCTTCCTCGAATTTAATGAATATGTAGATCACTGTAATTATGCCAGCAACTGAAATTCATAATGTCTGTGGAGGCTATTCCATTTCCTCTAAAACGTTAGCAGTGCAGCTCAGTGAATAAACAAAAATGAATATTAATACAAGCACATTTGGGTTTCACCCATAGATAAAACAGTATCTATTTAAAAAGACACCTTACTCCAAAATTATGGATCAGAGAAGTATAGCATTCACTGATAGTTCTTTGCATGATAGATTTACTTAAATGAAGCTTCTTTTCTTCATGTTATCAAGATGGGCAGTTAAGAATCATAGAAGATGACTTCTGTTAACTTTTAGCATTATTTACTGTTGCTATCTTTTTTACTTCTTTCTACATGAACAGTTTTAAAAATTTAACAGGTGCTAGCTTTTTTTTTTAAAGAAACCTGAAATAAAACCCCTCACTGTATAAACTGTTAAAAGCAAGCTTGAATACCTTGCAGTACCTACGGCTGGCTAGATAAACAACCTAAATATGCCTCCCAGGCACAAAGACACCAGGGGCCTAACACCTGTGCTTCATTAATATACAAGTAAATCTACTCTGCTGGGAAACAATTGGAAATTAATTGTCTCAAACCATTTATAGAGAATTTGAATACAAGAATGAAACTGTATTTCCTTTATTTTTCACAGAACACTATCACTCATGAAACTGAAATGGTTCAAAGATTTTTTTAATTCATTGTCAAAGATGAAATGAGCAAAACAAAACAAAACAAAACAATTTATCAGGTATGTATGTAAGTAAAACTAAAAGAATACTTGATGTTTAAAAGGTACAAGGTGATTTTACATATTTACCAGAATATTACCTATACAGTTTGGCAGCAGCACCTAGCTAATTTTGGATAATGAAGAAAGAGCTAAATAGAACTGATTAATATTTTGTTGGGAGATCAAACAAAATATGTGTCTGCAAGCTGGATGGGAAAGTTAAAAATATGCGGAAGACGGTAGCAAAGAACTTCCTTATTTTTGCCATGAAAATCATCAAGGTATTGTATTCGTGTAGTACATTTTAAAAACATTGTTTCTTCTTAATCTATACTGTATTACTCTTATCCAGGGATGGGATTCAAATTTCTTAACAACCGGTTCTGTGGGTTTGGTTTAATTTCTGGGTGTGGCTTAGGGGTCATGTGACTGGGTGGGCGTGACCAACTCAATGTCACTCACGTCAAGGGGTGCCTTGCCTGGCCCCTCGCCTCCCAGCCATTCGTTGTCACACCTAGCCTCAACTTATCTATAGTTTTTTTTAAATGTTGTTCATCTTTTTTTGACTTTATTATCTATGTACTATGGATGAAACATTTCTTTGAAAACTCACAATTTTGAATAGTGTTTTGAGTGACAGGAACTGTTGTGGATGGAAGTAAAGTACACATGGACCTATGAAGCACTGAGTCAAAGCAGCAGCTGCTAAGCACAAGGATCAGGGCTGAAGACCTACTATGCATACAGTGCTCTCTGTTACTGTTCAGACAGAAAATTCTTTATTTTCTAAATTGTTTGTTATGGAAAAAAGAATTAATGTGAGTGGGTTATGTTTTGTGTTGTTTTCCTTAGCAATTACATAAGAAGCAGAGGTGGTATTCAGCAGGTTCTGATCAGTTCTGGAGAACCGGTAGCACAAATTTTGACTTGTTTGGAGAACTGGCAAATACTACCTCTGACTGGCCCCGCCCCCATCTGGTTTCTGCCTCCCAGGTCCCAGCTGATTGACTGCGTTTTCTTTTGTTGCCCTGCACAGGAGAACGGAGCTGGAAAGCAAGTTAGTGGAGTGGGGAGGAAATGGGATTTTGCAGTAACCTTCCCCCTGGAGTGGGGTGGGAATGGAAATTTTACAGTATCCTTCCCCCGCCATGCCCACCAAGCCACGCCCATAGAACCGGTAGTAAAAAAAATTGAATCCCACCACTGATAAGAAGGTATTAAAGGTTACTTTTTTAATGCATGCATTATTGCTATTGAGATTTTAAAATGAAATGTATGACATAGTTATCATTTGCTTTGAAGAAGGCAATGGTGTGGATCTTCTCACCCTTTCTTTTTGAATGAAAGGATGTGGATAAGGAAAAAGTGGTTTTATATGATTTTTTTTCAGTCAGCCTTCGGGTCTGGGCCCGGGGACAACATTGATCATATTTGCAGATAATTGTTGGTGGGACTGAGACAATGTTTTCCTGTTTCATTTTTCACTGATGTTCAATATATCGATCATACTGACCTTCTGATGTGTATGTACATGTTTCTTTTTCTTTCTTCCACAGCAATTCTAGATGATTTGGTGGATGACAGAGATCCAATCCCAAAGCCAAAGTAGTAGGGTCCATATGGCTTGACACTTTCTCCACTTTTATTCAACATCCGCATGAGACCCCATTCATCGTTCATCAGTATGGAGACAAGTATTATACCCAACATTGCTCTCAACCCCTGGCTGAATAAGTGATGAGGTGACCTGTTTTGGTATCTAGATACTAGAAAGTTCTGGATGAGAAGCTGACTTAGGCTCAACATCATCAAGACTAAATAGCTTGGGTTTTAAGGATCTATTGGTCATAGTGATATATTATCATACCTCTCACTTGGATGGCAGAACCATAGATAGAAATGATATGTAACTTAGAAGTCCTCCTGGACTCTGAGCCTGCTCAGTATGCAGCTGACAGTCATGACTAGTCATTCTGTGCACCAATAGTGACTTTTCCTGAATTGGGAAACACTACTCATAGTATCTTATCCTCTAGTCACCTTATTTTTGGTTTTTTGGGCACATCTTTGAAAAGCAATCAGAAACTCATATAAAATGCATCTGTGCAAGTAGTTATAAGGCACTTCCTGCTTCACCCATGTACTATCACTCCTTTCTGAGCTGCAAAGGTTATCAGTGAGCTTTTGTGTACAATTAAAATGTCACCATTAAAGTTCTTCATGCCTAAAAACCTGGTTACTTATGGGACTTTTTTCTCCTGTTTCTGTCTGACCAGTTAAGACCTACGTAAGCTGAAAAATTATAACTCTGACTATAAAATACTGTAACACAGGTATAATATATTCCTGATTATTAATACCTGCTAATAAGTGGACTGCTATACTCTGTAACTTCTGAGTAGTCTTGAAAAAAAATCCATTGAGTTGAAGTTGTACAATCTATACATTATTTTCTAGCTTGTCAATATTTTTTAGAATTGGCAGATATACATGGAGAGTAGAATTATTTAGAAAACCTGGAAATTAACAGTAGTAGTCTTGAGATGTTTTCTTTTTGCTATTAGAATGTTAATGTTACTTATGCAGTAAAAAAGGGCTAAATATGTTTTTTTAAACATTCTTCAGTTGGCAGAGTGCTAATCCACATTGTTCCCTAACTTGCCAAGTGAATGTTTGTTTGTTTTTGTTTTAATATTTAAACCCAACATTAGAAATAATGGAAGTACATTTATTATGTTAATATAGATCTAAGTGGGGAAAAAACCCCAAATTATTTTGTCTGGGTAAAATAATCTCAAAGCGTGATTCATCTGTTTCTCAGACAATCATTTAGGTGCATCAGATAAAAGGGAACACATCTTTACTTATTCTTGTAACTATTAAAATATAGAGACAATGATAAAATTGTTCTCCACTTTCAAGCATTATAACTGTTCTTGTTAACATCTATGCAGATTAAGAATACAAAGAAAAGGGAAGAAGGCGGAGCCTCCTCTCTGACGGACTGTAGATCACGACTCTGCGGCTATGGTCCGTGCTCTTTCGTTGGAGAGCCCCGATCATTACAATTAGGGGCTGAAGCTGCTTTGGAGGGGCGGTGGAGTAAGGGGAAGCCGCAAGCCAGGTTGAGGGGAGCAGCATCTCTCCTCCTGGGCTTGGTCTTTCCCCCCCGAAGATGACTGCAGCGGTGGTTTAAAATGGCCACCCCGAAGAGGAGGACTCAGCTGGATTAAGCTTTGTGCAGGAGGGAAGAAAGAGGTGGATAACATCTGAACCTGGACAACTGGGCAATACAACTAAACAAAAGTACCCCGAGATTAAGGTAATATGGAATTTCTCAAAAAAAGAAAAGTGAGCGGCGAAATTACAAAGGGACAGGAAAAAAATAAGAAAATATTTTTGACAGCTAAGCGGGGCTTCGAACCGGGAAAGGAAGAAGCCGGAACTAAAGATTTAACTAAATTGGACTAAAATATTTTGGCAATAAACAGGCATAAAATAAAGCTGGACTTAAGATTGTCAAAATAATAATAATAATAATAATAATAATAATAATAATAATAATAATAATAATAATAATAATAATAATAATAATAATAATAATAATAATAATAATAATAATAATAATAATAAAGTTTACAAATTGGAGACTGGACTGTGCTGGAAAATTGAGGTTCGAAAAACCCTAAACAAAAAAATAGGGGAAAAAGGTGAAGACTTTGTATAATGGAGAGTGCCACCTTTTGACAAAAACTTGAACTCAAACAAAAGAGAAAGCATCCTGTTTCTGAATGAAGTAAGAATATTAGAAAGTGAAAGCAGAACCAGAATAAAGAAAAAAGTAAGGAAAGACTGACTGTGGGATTGATTGATGTTTTTGGTATAGACCCTGGGCTGGAATAATTGAGAACTTTAGAAAATTGAAAGAAGAAAGAAGGAAAATAAAAGTGGTTGGGGTTTTTTTGTGGACTTTAATGATCATAAAATACAAGAGTGTGTAATGATGATATCGCTTCGGGAATTAAAAATAGAACTTAAAAATATGAGAGAATTACTACAGGAAAGAGGCGAATCACTTTGCTCTGTGTTAGAAAAAATGGAAATGGCGATTGAAGAACAAGAAGAAAGAGCTTCAGAGGAGGAGGAGTTGACTCAAGGAGAAGACATTTTAAATAGACAATTAACACAAAAATACTACAAAGAAGTGGGGAAAGAAGGAAGGTTAAAAAGTTGAGACTTAAGAAGGCAATCAAAAGGAGGAATACCTGTGAAGTTGGGAATGGCAGAAAGACCCAGCAGAAAAGGGGAAAGAAAGATATTAAGAAAGAGAGGGATATAAACTGGAATGAAAAAAGATATGGAGAAAAGAGGGGGAGGAGAAGCAGTAAGAAACAGGTACATGAAATAAAGAAATACGGAAATAGTAAAACGTTGAAAAGGAATTGTTTTTTCAGAGATAATGGTTGATGAATTAAAAAGGGGATTCTGCAGGGTGACAAGGGGTAATAAGAATATTTCTGCAATTAAAAATATTTAGAAAATAGGGTATTATAGATACTGATAACTTTTATTAAAAATTAAGGGGGGGGGGGGGAAATATGCTGCAGAATCCAAATGAAAAGATGTAATGATTATTATTGTAAGTTCTTAAAAATAATGGTTTATTGGGAATCAAGATGAGGGAATAAAGGTATATTTTAATCATTGAGGTGTCACACTCAAAGCAGTAAAAGGGGGGAAACCTATACTTGTTTTTTTTCTTGTTATAAAGTGTTAAAATTTATATTAACTTAGAATTTATAAAAAGAATGTGTAATGGGAAGGGAATATGACAGACTAAAGAACCAACTAAATTAATAAGTTAATATAGACTATTAAAAGCAAGGAGAGACATTGGTAACCATTATTATTATTATTATTATTATTATTATTATTATTATTATTATTATTATTATTATTATTATTATTATTATTATTATTATTATTAAATTATTAGGCAAACACATATTGTTTATCTTTATTTTTAAAATAAATATTAAAGGATTATATTTGAAATAATTGAAATGAAACAAAAAGATGTTTCGATTGAGATTAATGAAAGAAGCTAGAATTAATGTGTTTGTTTCTCTCCTTACTGAAAATTTGGAATGGAAAAGGGAATAATAGAATTAAGTATGCATATATGAATGTATAATTGCTGTCATATTTCTTTGTAAAGGTGATGACCCGGAAACATGTTGTCCACTAAAAAGAGATTTTTGTTTTTAATGTGAAAAACTGAATAAAATTTGTTTTAAAAAAAAAGAATACAAAGAAAAGAAACATTAGATAAATGCTATGGTTGCCTCTACCATGGGTATAAATAGTGAACTGTTTTTATCCAGCTATTCAATGTGTTCTCCAGATCTATTCCAACCATGACTTAGCCCCAGGTAGGTTCAACATAAAGAATTTGTGGGAAACATGTTTAAATGATGGTGCTCCAAGGCTTCCCAAGCAGTTTTAATAAAATTCCAGTCTATGAGTCTATACTGTAATAGTCAGTGCACACAAGCTACAAACCTTATTTTCGGTACAAAACAGCCTATTAAGCCTAATTACCTCGAATGATCATTATTACTGCAATCTGATGCTTCTTTAAACTTTCTGTAATGCTGCTTCTCAAAGCAATATGGACTTTGTTCTATCAGGGGTCCAAGAGGTGAAAAAAAACAGCCAGTTCATCTCCAATAATCACTTCAATACTGGTTTTACTAAGTTCACCCTTTAGACAAATAATTTTTTGCAAAACATAGTCTATGGAACTTTCACAGGAAACTTAGTAGAAATATATAAATACCTTCAAGCCCATTACGAGAGAGAAAGCTTCAGCATTAGAATTGCAGGTGTCAAGATCAACTTGATAAACACTGTTATCTATAATTACTTCATTTTTAGCTTAAATCACAGGTAATGAATGAACTCAAATCTCGAAAAGGCAATTAAGAACTGTACATAGTCTGCCTTCTATAAAAAGAAAAATATTTTAGAAATTGATCATGGTGTTGCCCTTTTAAATTCTTCATAGATAATCCTTAACGTAATAGACAAAATAATGACTCGCATCACATTGTTTGTGATCGAAGGCAAAGCCTGCTACTGATATTGATAAAAATCATGATCAAGATCTAAAATACTCCAGGATAATCTAAATCTTTAAATTATTTCTGCAAATTCTATTGTGATCACTACCTACCTTCCTACATTTAGATACAGTATAAGGTAAGAAAATAGTTATTCCATAACAAACTTCAATCCACTTAAAAACCTCATTTTTTTTAAACAAAACACTTCCATTTCTTTCAATTCAAATGATTATGATGAAGTATCGAAGGTTTCCTGATTTTCCATTAATTTAAATTTTATATTTTTTTGTGGAGAAATTTAAGACAGAGATAAAAGTTCCATCAATCAGTTATAAGAATGAAAGTTTGGGAAGACAGAATATCTCAGGTTTTTAAAATAAATCCTGGCACTTAATATTTGTTTAGATATATATGCAGGGGTGGGCTTCCAATTTTTTAGCAAGAGGCTCTCCTTATGACTGCCTGGGTGGGTGTGGCCAACTCAATGCCACTTCCACCCAGTCACATGACCACCCCCAGCCACGCCTACCCAGGATTTTGTTGCTCCTGTGGGGAATGGGTCTCAATCTCTCGCTCCCCCTCCCTCCCTCTCATTTCTGTTTTTCTCTCTTTTTCCACCCCTCTCCTTTCTTTTTCTTTCTTCCTTTCTTTCTCCTTTCTCTTATTTGTTTCCCGCTCTCTCATTCTCTCCCTCCAGTTCTCATTTCTCTCCCTCTCCCCTTCTCTCTCATTTGTTTCTTTTCTCTCTCTCATTCTCTCCCTCCATCATTTTCCCATTTCTCTTTCTTTTTCTCCCCTTTTCTCTCTCCTTTCTTTCTCTCCCTGTTTTTTTCTTTTTCCTCCCTCTTTTCTTTTCTTTCTCTTCCTTCTTTCTCTCATTTGTTTCCTTCTCTTTTCCCTCTCATTCTCTTCCCCCAGCTCTCTCTCATTTCTGTGTCCCTCTCCCCTTCTCTCTCCCTCTCTCATTTTGCAACCAGCTGCTTTTTACGATTCCGCGTCCTTTGCAGGCAGCTCAGCCCCAGCCATGGTCCCCTTCATGTTGGATCAGGAAGGGAGAAGCAGCTGCTGGCACCACATGCAGGGAGGGAAGAGCTCTGGCTCTCTTGCGCAGCGTGGCCAGCTACTCATGTGAGCACGCAGTGGCGTTAGCAGGAGGAGTTGCTGTTGTTGTCATTGTGATCCCAGCCCAGGAGGGTATCCTGCTTGTATGTACACACACACATGAGAGAGAGAGATGAGAGAGAAGGAGAGAATTCCCTTCTCTCTCTCTCTCATCTCTCTCCTCCCCTCTTGTGCGGTGGAAGGTGGGGCAAGGCCAGTCATGATTGGGATTTGGGGGCTCACTGAGCCCCACAGAGTCTTAGCTAGGGGATTGTCTGAACCCTTGAGAGCCCCCAGCAGCCCACCTCTGGATCTATGAGATTGTATAATGTATTTATATTTATGAAAGTATAAAAGTATAAAACAATTAATAAGAAGAAGCTCAACAGTACTTTAATTAAAATATCCATTGGTTCCTAAGCTAGTTCATGTACAGCAGAATGGTCAAACTTGATTTAATTGAGGATCACATTAGGGTTGTGTTTGACCTTGGAGAGCCTAGGAGTGCGTGGCCGGAGGCATGGGCATGGCTAGAGCAATGTGGCAATGGTAAGCGTGACCCAGGATTCATGTCAGAGGTACCTGTGGTGGCCAAGTGCTAAGGCAGGATTTCCCCATGACCTTCCCTCACTCTCATTATAATCTCTCCTTCCTTCCTCCCTCCCTCCCTCCCTCATTCTCCTTTCTTCTTCCTTCCGCACTTTTCTTATTTTTCCTTCCTTGTTCTCTTTTCATCTTCCCTTCTTTTTTTCTTTTTTTGCTCTTTGCTCTTTGCCTTTCGCTTTTCCTGTCCCTTCCTGCATATCCAAATGCAAAAGGGAAAACATTTCTCCTTTTATTTTGTATTTAGTTTTTTTTTATAGTCCTCTGCCAGCAAAAATGGAGCTTGATGGGGCCACATGCAGTCCGCTCCACACCCCCTTTTTTTTGGGCCTGGATGGCCTCTTGCAGCCCTCTGCCAGTGAAAATGGAGTCTGGGGAGCATGCACAGCCCCTCCCCAAGCTTCTTTTTCATTGGCAGAGGGTTACAGGAGGCCGTCACAGCCAAAAACAAGGCAAGGGGCAGACCCACATGGCCCCACCCAACCTCCATTTTCACTAGTAGAGGCATTGCAGGCTGGTACTTTGCTGTTTCCAGGCTGGCCCTGCAGGCCTTGAGTTTGACACCTCTGATTTAGAGTGTTGGGATACATATTAACTGTGCACATGGGACGAGGAGATTCCAAAGTAAAGGTGCTGTGATGGAGAAATGTTATCCCATACAGAGGGGACATAAAAACTCCTTCACCGAAAGGATTAGAGATTAGACACATCTTTTTAAAGGAACCAACCCATTAAGGGTTTTACAGGTTATTAACGTACCGTACTAGATGATCTACTGGAAGACAAAGAAGGACTCACAAAAGCAGTATTACACAATTATAATGGCTCTCGTACTCTAAGAAATAACCCACATATTTTTCAATAACTGTATTTTCCAAGCAGTCTTCAAAGGCTTTGAAGTGGCATTAGTCTGCTTCAGAAATAATGAGTTACTATGATAAATGCCTTTTGCTCCAAGCAAAGCCTCAATTGTCATGCCAATTAAAGGTGGCCTAAGGTCCCTGCTGCCAATCCAGGAATAGCTGCAAGTCTAAGAGCACCCTGAAGTCATTGACATGGTCCTTTGGGAAAGAGCAAAACTATCCAAAGTTAAGTAGGGGTTGACAAATGAATTTTGGATAAATAGTATCTCTGTCTCAGCATTTATGTTGTATTTCATCCTAATCCACAGAATTCTATAGTCATCAAGGTCAACAGGACTTTTGTCAAAGACCATTATACCACCATGAGAAAATACATGCATCACATTTGTAAATTTGGAAAGATGCATTTATATTTAAGCTTTCTGGGTAGTACAAAAAGACCACAAATGTAATGCAAAACTTACAATTCAGAAGTTGCCCCGCAGAAGCTTTATATACCTCTGAGGTTGAAACAAAAGCTAGCAAGCATGTTGAAAGAAATCAAAAATTTTAACCTAATGATACTACTAGCATCAGAAGTCATGAACTTGTTAGTTCTTTCAGACACAAGTTTTCCTTTACAAAACTTTTAAATGGAATTTTGTCATAGCCAATAACAAAGTGTCTATAATTCCAACATTTGTTGGACACTATCATAGGAAACAATTAAAAAATCTTGAAATTCACACATATGCACACACAGAGAAAACATAAGCATGATGGTTAATCCTTGAAAGTAAAAGTTTACCACTTGCAGCAAGAATGTAGTGTTGAAAAAAACTACAGCTTTTGCAGATTCTTAAACTACTTAACTTGGCCAGCAACATTCCCAAGATTCTGCAGCAGCTGTTCTTGTTTTTTAGGTCACTAAAAACCTTATGGATTAGTTTAATTCTCAAATGATCAAATGCCAGGATGATTACAATTTAAAAAGAACAATTCAACACCCCAGAAAGATGGTATGATTTAATTGTCAGTTTCGGTCACACTGGCACTCTAGATTAGAGTTTTGAATTAAGAAATGTTGGTGAAACAAAATGTTTATTTTATTCCCACAGTATTTCAGACTTTTAATAAATATTTTCATTATATTCATTTTAGTAATGAACAATTAATGAATGGTATTCATAGGGAGGTGAAATTGCTGAAATTTAAAACATCTTTGACTAAGATACCAGTATAAAATATTTAAGATTTAAAGAAATAGAATTTTATTTCAAACTACTTCTTTAATACCTTTAATGTTTTCGTTAAAATATTTTGTTTCTTTTAAAAAAAACTAGATGAGGCTGAATTTTGTAATCTAAAGATTTGCCTTTATTATTTCTGTAGCTTAGAATTTATGCCAATATATTCCTAGAGTTCTCAGTTCAAACATGTGGATGCTCCTCTGCAAAGTAACTTATCGAAAGGAACCAACCTTATGCCATCAGTTTCCATTAATATTATAAATCTGTCTTGTTTCACAATTGCTCCTTACATTAGAGAAAAAAAAATAGGTATCTGTTATATGCACACTTATATTAGCTAGGTCCTGTTTTCCTCTATGTGGTCTTTGTTTCTTCAGACCAGATGTGGTATTCAGCAGGTTCTGACCAGTTCTGGAGAACTGGTAACAGAAATTTTGAATAGCTTGGTAAGCTTCCCCAGGAGTGGGGTGGGAATGGGGATTTTGCAGTATCCTTCTCTTGCCACGCCCACCAAGCCATGCCCCCAGAACCGGTAGTAAAATTTTTTGAATCCCACCACTGCTTCAGACCCATTAGAGGAGGAAACAAAAATCTGAGCATACAGAAGTACTATCTCCACACAGAAGTACTATGCATTTCTATGCACTGCTATTTCTCACACATGTATATTTAAAGCCATGTTTTAGGTTAGAATTATGAACAGGAAATTTCCCCAAAGTTTATTTCAGTATTTGATTTTTTTCCCTTTACTAACATTATTGTTTAATTTTACCCCAAAATACTGAACAGCTGTTTCATAAAAGAGAATCATTCATTTATGCACTTGGAGAGATCTGAAAGTATAAATGAAACTGATCCATTTAATGAAAAATAATAATTATATTATTATTAATAATAATATAATAAATAAAGTAGGACTACATAAAAGAAACTCTTTGTAATATTTTTGGGATGTGATCTGTATTCATAACTTTTTCAATGGACAATATTTTTATTCCAGGTAAATATTATAGCAATGTGTTCTCTTGTCATTTGCACAATAGCATAAGTCTAGCTATACACTTGCCTTAGAGAATCACAACTCCCTTTTTTATATATATTCTTACAATCTTTCCTATTTCAAATAAAAACAAAATACCTAAAATGTGACTACAATGAGTGCAACTTATTGAACTGAGTTTTCAAAGAAACATGCTACATAGAAAGAGAAAGAAAGCTGTACACATAAAGCCAATTGGCAGAAGCAGTAAACGAAGATTCATAATAAGATTGATACTCTTTGATGACTCATCCTAGAAACCACGCAACTTGCTTTTTTGCTATTCCTCCTTACTGACTTTTTCTCGATGAATTAGAACAGCAGCCGCCAACTGGTGGGCCGTGAGAAAATTTTGGTGGGCCACAGAGAAATCTCACCCCCAGAGCACCCCCACAAAGCAATTAATCCAGGCTGCGCAGAAACACAAGGCTGCGCCGTCCACATGGCCCACGGGAACCCTCCCCGCCCACTCACTCCTTACCCAGTAAACTTGCTTGCTAAATTGCTACTTTTCCTTTTTCCGACCATCATCTGTTCTGCTGTGCCAGGAGATTTAGATTAGCTAGAAAGCAGTTAGTCTGCTTTCTAGTTAGTCTTTAGATCTTCGGCTCAGCGCAGCCAAACCTCCCTTAGAACTGAAGGTTTGCTTGCAAGCAAATTCAGTGCAGACTCAAGGCAAGCAAATTTGAGAGACTGAGCTAGCCGATGGCAGACAGATAGATCACTGAATGAATCTGTGATTCTGTGAGCAACTCAATCTGCCTGCCTGCTTTGCCTGATTTTGGGTAAAAGTTGCTCTTTTTTAAAAATAAAAAATTCAATATCTACATGCATGGTGTGTTGTGAGTTAATTTTGTAAGTTTGCTTGCTAGCAAATTTTATGAGTTTGCTTGCAAGCAAATTTTATGTGACAGACTGAGCTAGCCAATGGCAGATAGATAGATCTCTGAATGAATTTGTGATTCTGTGAGCAACTCAATCTGCCTGACTTCTTTGCCTGATTTTGGGTAAAAGTTGCTCTTTTTTTATAAAAAATTCAACATTTATATAAATATTTATAATATTTACATACAAGCCATGCCCAGCCAGTCACATGACCACCAAGTCACACCCACAAATTAGGTCACGCCCACAGAACTGGTTAGTGGTCCCTGGGATCTATAATTATGAGTTTGGTGGTCCCGAGGTCCAAAAGGTTGGCGACCCCTGAATTAGAATGCATCATTTTCTGAAAGATCTGCTTGCCTATATTTCTGTCATTTATCACTATTAGCAGACATGGATAACAGAGTTGTATTCTACAACATCAAAAAGCTGAGCTAAAGTATCATAAAATGGAATATAGCTTGAATTAACTAAAGAAGGGCTTTTCTGGATTATGCCAGAAACTGATTTAATCCAGGCATTTGCTTTCAACTGAGCTCAAGAGGGAATTGAGGAGTCACAAATGTATCTGAGATAATATGAAGCTCTCACATTATTTTAGATATACTTTCAACTTACCTGGGAATAACTTGGCCTTGCTTGAAAGCAGGGCTAAATATTGTATTTATGTAAAAGGTTTGTGGACAGATTCATTGCAATGCCAACGGTTCGTACATATGAATACACATTTCAATGATACTAGACAGATAAGACCATGTTACATGAAGCAGAACCTGCAACTTAAATTCAAGCATTCTACATGGTTTTCTCTGTGAGCTATTGATTTATTCAGAAAATTATTGCATGATATATCAGAAAATAAGAAAAAAGTAATATGGATATGACAAATCAATATTTACTGGAGTAAATCATTCAAACTAACATTCAAGTGAAAAGTGAAATTAATGTAAGTATTTTTAGTACTACATATAAAATATAATTTAAATCTTTAAATATATTTTCTCTTAAAATTACTGTCCATTGAATAAAATGAAGGCCTGATTCAACTATTTTAAAAACAGAAATATTATTGATACATATTAGTATACACTGAAGAAAATACTTGTGAAATGCTAAAAGTTAAAAATCCTCACCTTCACTTTTATTTCATAGGTCACTGTTATATTATCTAATAAGATAATTAAAAACATGCAAGCAGCTGGTACTGTGGCTAAACAGATTAATGTAATAGTCTGTAGTCATATGTGCTGGCAAGAGGTTCACCTCTTTGGCGAGGAGAAGGTCAGCTGCCCTTGGGAAGGAGAGAAAGATAGCATTTAAACCTTTTAGTGGTTATTACACTGCAAAGGAGAGAAATCTATTGTTTGTTAATTAAAGGGACATGTGATTTTTGAAAATTATTACCTGCGTTTTGTGCAAAAAGAAAAATATTTTTTTCCAAAATATTGCAAATGCAAATTCATTAAAAACAATTCAAATATGTTCAAGAATAAATTCTATTGATTGCATTGTCTAGTATTAAGTCCTTCAAGGAGATGTTGCTCTAGATTTCCTTATCTATAGAAGCTGGGTAAAGGAATGAGTAAAAATCCACAATGGGCAATTTTGAAAAATGGACACCAGTAGAAAATTCATCTGTCTAAAATTAAGAGATTTATCTATCTATCTGTCTTTCTACTTATATATTTATTTTGCATAGCCTCCATCTCAAACCAGTGCCTCTGATCCTTACCTAATATCCTTAAGGTATTTCAAACTCTGCTGTTCGTTTTATTCTCTATTACATTGTTAAATATTTAAAATTATAACTATAGTTTTAAATGCACATGTTGGACATGAAGAGAGGATTTTTTTCTTGCTTTAAAAATGCTAAATAAACATCACAATTGAATGTAATGTTAGTATGTATACGAATCCATCACTCAATTAACTTTTAAATGATACAGCAATATTGCTAAAATAGATCAAGTGTCTAAATCAGGGGTTCCCAATCCTGGATCCATAGACCAGGATTGGGTCATAGCATGCCACAAACCAGGCCGTGCAAACAAGCGAAGCCCCATCTGTGGTATGCAGGCAGCATGTGAAACCACACCCCCTCTGGTCTGCAGAAAAAACTGTCTCCACAGAATCGATCCCTAATGCCCAAAAGGTTGGAGGCTACTGGTCTAAATGAGAAGACAAACTTGTATTAAGAATATCACAAAGATTAAGTTAGCCCAGGGATGTCAAACTCAATAGCATTGAGGGCCGCATCAGGGTTGTATTTGATCTTGGTGGGGCTGGGGGGGGGCATGGCCAGGGTGGGCGTGGCCAGCTTAACATCATTCATGTCAGGGGTTCCTGTGGTGGCCTGAGCATTCTGCCAGTGAAAATGGGCAACCAATCTCTGTTTTTGGCTGGGACAGCCTAACTGCAACCCTCTGCCAGTGAAAACGGAGCTTGGGAGGGATCCGTGTGAGTTGTTTTCGCTGGCAGAGGCATCATGGGCCGGTCCTTCTTTGTTTCCAGGATGACCAGCGGGCCAGATCTAAGCACTTCATGGGCCGGATCTTCAGTTTAACATCCCTGAGTTAACCAATAATACTGATATATTCTGATGCAAATTATAATGTACAATGGTTTGTACTGTTACAGGTTTGTGTGTAATGGATACTTACAGTGAATAGAATGGATTATGGAGTAAAGCTAAAATTGAGGTACATTTACTCTATTCAATTAGAAAACTACAACCTTATTAATAAACAGATCAGTTACAATTTAAGATAATTTCACTGGTTACTGGTCCATATTATTGGTAATCTATAAAAACATAAGAATTGTGAATAACAAATTTCCTGAAGAATCAACATTTCCTGTATAGATTTGGCTCAGTTCAAAATCTTTTCAAAAAGCCTTTCTTTCAATGCCATCCCATCTGCAATGTAATAGGAGGCAACATGAAAGAAGGATTTGGAATTTCCAATCTAGTGTGCCTGTTATTTTATTCTTCTGCTACGTCAAAATCCTTTCAATATTTTTTAAAATAGACTTTTGGCCTGCCAAAATTTTTTCAATGTTCTTATTCATTGATCCATATTTATTTAGAAATCCTTATTTAATATTAATATTGCATGCAATGCTTTTACATTTGTTGCCATTTAATAATAATTATCTTGAGAAACAGGATAAATTATGCTCTTTATGTCCTAAAACAGGGGTCCTCAACCACCGGGCCGCGGACCGGTACCGGGCCGTGGAGCACTCTGTACCGGGCCGCAAAGAATTTTTTTTTTAAAAAAATGGCGGCTTTCTTCGCCTTCGGTGAATGCTGCTGGGATCGGGATCAAGGACACAAATGAAAGAAGGGGAGGGAGGAAGCAACCAAGCCTGTCCTGCTCTCTGGCTCAGCGGCTTCGGGTTTCCTCCCGCCTCGTTCCTCTCTCAGTCGCTCTCTCGCTGCTCCACCAGCCCAGGAAGAAACTGCTTCAAAGAAGCTGGGCATGGGGTGGCTTTTCCTGTCGCCGCAGCTCCTCCGGCGCCCGGTCACCCCCATCCCGCCCGCGCGCGCCGGTTCAACCCAGTGTCCGTTCTGCCTGCCTGCCTGCCTTCTTCGCTTCGGAGCAGCTTCGGCTGAGAATAATAACTATTCGCCTCTTTTTATCAGCCGGCTGCTCCAAAACGAAGAAGGCAGGCAGGCAGGCAGAACGGAGCACTGTGGATTGAATCGCGCACGGGCGGGCGGGGTGGGGGTAAACGGGCGCTTCGGAGGAGCTGCGGCGACAGGAAAAGCCACCCCCGGCTTCTTTGAAGCAGTTTCTTCCTGGGCTGGTGGAGCAGCGAGAGAGCGACTGAGAGAGGAACGAGGCAGATACCTGAGGGAGGGAGGGAGACACCTGAGGGATGGGGCTGAGGGAGGCAGGGCCGAGGCGCTCCTGAACTTGGTGGTTTGCTGGCAGATGATTACCCGACTAGGTAACAACATCAGATGTTACCTAGTCGGGTAATGAAATGTCTGCAAGCAAACCACAAAACTCGGATTCTTCCCCCCCCCCCGGTCCTTGAAAAAGTGTTTGTGCTTGAAACTGGTCCCTGGTACAAAAAAGGTTGGGGACCACTGTCCTAAAATACCAAACTGCAATAAATGGAAGTAAGGCAAATGGAAGTAAAATGTCTGCACTGCAATTATTAAGAAGCACATACTTTTAGACCGGAGTGTCAAAGGCCTGCGGGTTGGATGTGGCCCGCGGGATGCTTAAATCTGGCCCATAGGGCTGTAAATATCAAAGAACCGGCCTGCGGTGCCTTTGCCCGCCAAAACAGGCCCTCCAGAGGCCACATGAGGTCTCCACAGGGCCCATTTTTGGCCTTTAGCAGAACTCTGATGGCCAAAAACAGGCCGCGCGGAGGCCCTACAAAGTGTTGCAGGAGGCTGAAAATAGGGCATGGAGGGCCATGTGCAGCCCCCTGCCCATTTTGGCCAGCAGGGTGCTGCAGGAGGCATTTGTCCCATCTCCCCCGCCACCAGTCCGCAGAGGAAAACTACAATGCTGATCTGGTCCTTGAAGAAATCCAGTTTGACACCCCTTTTAGACAAAAGTGGGTGAAAAACTATTAAGAGTTCCAATTTATTTGTGGTGGGCTGAAATAAATAAAAATATGGATCAATAAAAAGTATTTCAAAAGACAAATGTCAATTAAACCTTCTAGCCATATCTGTGCAAACCTCTTTTCATAATGAATCACTAGTTGACTCATCTTTTATATGAAAGTCTTTCTCACTTTAGGCTGATCAACTAGACATTCAGGCTAAAATTCTAGATGCGTAGTTGTGGAATACACTAATAAAAACATTTACTTCACAGCACACAACATGAAAAAGGAAGATGAATATGTTATGAATAGTCAATTCCTACAATTATAAACATGCATACTGTATTTCAGATTTTTCTACATCGAATTCAAAATGGTATAATATTAAAAACAGTAACATGTTTCTGTTTAGGATTAGGTATAAATAAATGCACTGAATTATAAAGATTGGTCTTCTAGTTTCATTCATTATGTTAACAATTTCAATTATTTTCAAAGCTTGCTCAGAAGACACTGGAGATTTGGCCAATTTCTATTTCTCCATTATTAATTTTTTACACAATTATACTTCATTTTAATGTTAACATTCCTACATTCCTGCTCATCAAGCTCTCTTCTGTTCTTTGCAATGTAATTTGTAACTTGGAGCCAGCAATTTACAGCTCGCCTCATTATATGTTTGGAGTTACTTGTTACTGAGCATAAAATATTCATTTCACACCTTAAATGCTGTAATGCTACTTAATAGCAGTGCCAGGTTTGCAAACTATTAAAAGCCAAGGCATTTTCTTCTTCTTTAATATACTGTATGACCTAGCTCTATCATTTTCACTTTCTAATTGTAAAAGTAAATTAATACTATACACTGCAATAAAAGATGGTATTATTTTATGGTTTAGTATGATTTTAGCATTGTTATTCCTTGCAACATTAATTCTGAAGCACAAGTGTTATTCTGTGATCTTGTAATGAAGATACAGCCATAAGATGTTTTAAAACTATAATAGTTGACTACATGACAACATGGGGAGAAAAAGGCTAACCGCAATCTTATTCATATACCAATGAACAAGTATGATTCTTTGTTTTTTTAACAGAGCAGACCACTATGTACAGAAGAATCCTTGTACAATGGCCAGATATGGAAGATTCCATTCTATACCCTACAATGGGTGTCTGCATTTGCAGAGCGGCAGAGGTAGAAGACCTGGCTCACATCCTATTTGACTGTTGCCTGTATAAGAGGGTGAGAGACAGGTACCTCGATCTATATACTAAACAAATGTTCCATTGGGAACCCCATATCAAAACAATCACCTTATGTGCGGCCGGAATTTGAAACAACATTTAGTACAGCACAGTACTTGAGCAAAATGGTTCGGATGAGATGAACATGTGTGGGACTGATTGGAGCAGATTGTAGGGTGACATTGAAATATAATTTTATCATATTTTATTTATCCATATATTAAATTATTTTATTTATTCCAATCTCATTTTAAATTGTATTTTATTCCAATCTCATTTTAAATTGTTTTTTATTCCAATTCCATTTTAAATTGTTTTATTGGGTTTTAGTAATAATTTGTGTTTGGAACTCTGCACTTTAACATGGCCCATGGGTTAATCAATAAAGTAAGCTAACTAACTAAATATAATGAAATAAAGACTAAATCTGTATTTTCGGATTCTCCAAACAGTTAAATACAAATATCTATCTATCTATCTATCTATCTATCTATCTATCTATCTATCTATCTATCTATCTATCTATCTATCTATCTTTCGTATGGGATGTCTTAGCCATGGATCAATGAGGTGGCTGCCTGCCTTTGTGAAAGTGATTTTTCCGGGCGATGTTATCTTTATCTATGGGACGCCTGAATGCTGGTAGGCATTTGGGGAAGGCTCCTTTATTGTCCCTGTGCGTTTTATACACTCATGGGGATCGAACCGCCGGGCTGCGGACCTCAGTAGTGTGCAAGCCCAGCATCTTACATGAGCCACTGTGGCCCTCAACTCCATACAAATAAAAGTGAATAAAATTGTTCACATTCCCTCCAAATCTGAAAGATATACAAAATCTGAGAAGTAGAATACCTTTTGTAGGAAGTGGAAACTCCAGTGCTCTTGAAAAAGGCATTAATATGTCTCCTTTAGGAGGGTCTATCTTGGATATCCTTTTCCTACACACTATCATCCTATTTTTAATCTCCTTTTGTGGAGAAAGCTGTGAAAAGGTGATGGGGCAATCAGTGTGCAAGGAAGAATGACAGAAAATCCCCCAATCCAGGTGTCCAAAGCTTGTCACAGCATACTCAAAAAGACTCAAGGCTGTTATTGCAGCCAAAGTGTTTCACGCAAGTACTGAGTGAAGGGTCTGAATACTTATGCCAATGTAATATTTCAGTTTTTTCTTTTGTAATTCTTCTAATTTTCTATTATCCTTATTCTTGCAGCTAACAGAACTTCTGCCAAACATCAATAGTGCTAAACTGTGTAGGAAATATGTTGAATAAATAATCAGTTTGGTAATACTAATCTATTTAATATTACTAATAGTGCAAGATATCTGTTTAATAAGTTTCTGCCATCATAATTAATTTCCTCTCAAACACTTTAAGTATATTATTTAGTTTATAGCTTCTGCTATTTATATAATAGAAACTAGCTACTAGGTTCATTGTTTTGGTTGTAGAATATAAGCCCAAAACAGTGAATAAGTGTATTGTCAGATCACATGCATACAGACATGGCTGACTGGCATCAACTGCACAGGTGCAATTATAAACAGAAAACAACTAAATATCATATAGCAACTATTTAAAGACGGGTCTTCTCTATCATGGAAGACATTCAATGCTAGACATTGACAATGCACAAAACTCTGTAAAAGATAATTAAACAGTTGGTTTGTAAGCATAATTGTAAAAAGATGGAGGTGTAACAAATACTTTAGAATCTAGTAATATTAAGCTAGGCAGAATAATGAGAATACAGCAAGACGAATTCTAATATGGGCAAATACATAGTAAATGCATGACATAGTATTACATTTGAATAGGTAAAATAAAAGGCATAAATATTTGATGGAAGATCCACAGTGGGTAGCAGAGGTAGTATTCAACAGGTTCTGACCAGTTCTGGAGAACCGGTAGCAGACATTTTGAGTAGTTCAGAGAACTGGCAAATACCACCTCTGACTGGCCCTCTCCCTCTCAAGTCCCAGCTGATCGGCTGGGTCTTCTTTTGTTGCCCTGCATAGGAGAATGGCACTGGAAAGCAGTTTAGTGGGGTGGGGAGTGAATGGAGATTTACAGAATCTTCTCCTGCCACGCCCACCAAGCCATGCCCACAGAACCGGTAGTAAAAAAAATTTGAGTCCCACTACTGTGGGTAATATATGCAAAAAAAGATCTACAGCACATGAGCAACGGTATGAGTCAACTGTAAAACAAGCAAGTGCAGTTCTAGGCAAAAGTATCAAGATATGGAATAGATTGGATTGGAATGGGGTGGGGTAGAATGGAACACAATGCAATACAACAGAACAGGATAGAATATTTGGCCAAGTGTGATCAGATGCACAAGGAATTTATCTCTGGTGCAGAAACTCTCAACATACATGCAAAGGAACAAAGTAATAATAACCATAATATGATACAGATAAGGGGATAGGAAAGAAGACAAGAAGGATAAAAATAATATTACAGCCATTGTAAGAGAAGTCATTGTTTTTTTATACTATCTTGATAAAACCCTATTGTATTCAGGTTTGACACTCATTTTAGAAAAACATTAGCAAAAAAAAAAAAAAAAAAGAGATGACAATGGCTAGAAAAAGAAGTATGTAATGCAGTGGTGGGACTCAAATTTTTTTACTACCGGTTCTGTGGGTGTAGCTTGGTGGGCATGGCTTGGTGGGCGTGGTAGGGAAGGATATTGCAAAATCTCTATTCCCTCCCCATCCCACTAACCTGCTTTCCATCTTCGTCCTCATGTGCAGGGCAACAAAAGAAGACCCAGCCGATCAGCTGGGACTCGGGAGGCAGAGAATAGATGGGGGCGGGGCCAGCCAGAGGTGGTATTTGCTGGTTCTCCAAACTACTCAAAATTTCCACTACCGGTTCTCCAGAACTGGTCAGAACCTGTTGAATATCACCTTCATATTCTGAGTGTGTTTAACCTGGAGATGAGACAAGACGGCTGTGAAGAAACATTATAAATGCTTTAAAGTATCTGAAAAACTACCATATAGACTACGGGCAATAGTGTTCTGAGTAATATATTGACAATTATTAATAGATTTCACTTACAAAAAAGAAAGTAGTTTTTAATTTGAGTTCAGGAGAGAATTTCTAATGGTAAGAACTGTTCAAAATTGGAAAAGAATGTTCCAAGAAACTCTGAACTGTTCTTTTTTTGTGTTTTCTGATTTAAGTGTTTGAACAGAAACCAGATTGCCATCTGACAGGATACTATAGTAGTGGATTCCTCCATTAGATAGCAGTTTATAGATAACCTTCTAATCCTTGTATTGTATTAATATATAATAATTAATAAAATAAGAAAAAAGGAATAATATTAATGATAAAAGAAGGAAATGTGGATAACATGTAGCAATACTAGGAGACAGCAAAATAAAAGAAAAACAATGGAGAAGATCACAAAGTGTCAAGATTTGAAAATCAGAATGGGTTGATTGCGGCAAAAATGGTTATCGGCACATTGTGAATAGCACTTAGAAAATTATGCCCACTGACAACATATCCATCTATCAATTACAAAAGGCCACACTGCTTGGATCTGTTCTGATACTATACCAAAACATTATGACTTCCTAGGTTCTTCTGAAGGACTCAATATATAGGAAGGCCAACACCAGCTAAAGAACTGGCAGCCATAATATATGTAATAATAATAATGAACCAAAATGCTAGATCTAGTCTAAATATTTGGTTGTGAACCAACAATTGTAATAAAAAGGTACCCCCAGAGCAGCACTACCTTCACATGGTTGTGGGGCAGATGAGACCTACGCCAAAAGTTCAATCATGCAGGACATGTCTTATCAAAGGAGCCAGATCAAGAGTGCCTTTCCCTTAAATGATATGGCGAGTCATAATTTACAGTAACTGATACTGGATCAGTTATCGCTCAGGATCAGTTATACTGTCAAGGACAGTACTAAGTATTGGAGTTTGTGGATATCTAGTGACAAATAGGCTATAGCATTCAAGACTGTTGGCTGAGCAATTAGAGCCAGCAGCTGCAGGACTTTTGGAAGAAAAGCTGGAATGTAAATCGGATATCACAAATATATGAAAACTGAAAACAAAGTCTTATTTTGTCTACAGATTTTATATACATACATATGCTGGTGCTTTATTTAAACATATTTGTGTTTGTCCATATAATGTTTTATTAATGTTGTATATCAATGATTGCATGATCTCTGTAGATGTCATATGCTAATTAATTCATTAAGTAAATAAGTAGTAATAGAACAGAAGCTAGGAGATCAGCATCATTTTATAATATGAAATAAGGTATTCACAGAAGTAGAATTGGAAAAATTGCAAAGATCTACATGAGGCAAAGAAATTGAAGCCTTGCCGGAAATAGTTTAGATTATAGAGGTAAACTGGGGAAGACAGCAGTAGAGGAAGCCAGCATAGCTACTGAATTCTTCTCATTCCCAAATCAAGCACCTCTTTCTCTGCTTTCTCCTCAGAGTGAATAAAGAAGAAAAGTGAAACAGATAATAATTGAACATCAAAAACAGCACATAGAAAAAAAATGTAAGATTGTGCACATTGAAGCTTGTTCCAAAGAAACAGCTAGCACAAGAATTAAAAGATATCAATATGGTAATATCAAATATAAGCACCAACTTACTGCAAGAAGCAAACCAACTGATATACAGTTGTACCTGAATACCTGAATTGCAAAATCAATAAAGGGGGGGGGGGGGAGTGCCAAACAATACATTACCAAAATGGAAGATGAGGTTGAAGCACCTTAATGGTTAGTCTTAATTGACCAGACTTAATTGACAAGATGGTTTTAAAAAACTGTAAGAGAAACAAGACCAATATGAATGGAGGTTGTATATAACAAGAAAGACTAAATAATGAATAAAAAAGACATATGGCAAGAAAAAGTATTACACGGCCAATACATTTAAAAACAAACAGACCAAGCAGATAATAAGACCTGCCAATGGCTAAGAGTAGGAAAATTAAAGAAGGAGACAGAAGGCTGGTTCTAGCTTCACAAGATCTAGGTTTTAGAACAAAAGCATTCACAAATGGCAGAACTGAGAAGACAGCAATAGACAGCAAATGTTGCTTCTGTAAGGAAGCTGAAAAAAATGACCACCTAGCTAGCTGCTATAAAAATATCAGACTGATGACAAACAAGTAGAAATAATGGTGCACTGGAATATTTATAAGAAATGCTACTTACTTACACACACAAAAACTGTTGGGACCACAACATAAACAAAGTAATAGAAAGTGAAGAAGATAATGTATTCTGGGAATTCAAACAGACAAGCACCTGCCACATAAAATTCCAGTTTAAGCAAATGATATAAAAAAAGACAAAAGAGGATGGTTGATGTGGCAGTACCTGAGGAAAGCAGAATAGAAAACAAAGAACTGGAGAAAACCACAAGATTCAAAGACGTGCAAATGTAACTACACCTGTGACAGAAGAAAGCAAAAACAGTATCAATAACAACAGGCTCTTGTTTTGGATGCAATGCCAAAACAACTGGAGTTCTACTTGAACCATTAGTCAATTGCAAAAGGCATCCTGATATAACTTTAATACCATCAGACAGTAACACTTGCTATCCCAAGTCCTTGAGAAGGACTCGGTTGGTGGATAAAAATGCCAAATCCAATCTAACCATGTGGCTGACTGTGGATGAACCATAATATATTGAAAAAGTATGCAGTTCAACTTCTTGTGACTCCTTACTTGACAAGATTCCCCAATCTGTCATCCTCCAACTATATCTCCTACAATCCTCAATAACATCTAAAATTGAACCGTTCAAAATATTAGGAGAATTGACAGAATATCATTTCATTTAATGAAGTACTTGCAAAATTTGGGCAAAAATAATAATTGAAAAATAGACTAATGGAAGTCAAGATGATTATTGGTAAGAATCTAAATAGCAGCTTGAAAGCTGCTCAAAGAAACAGTCACAGGCAATTTCTGAAAAAGCTTCTTGAATGAGAAGCAAAATGTCTTCAAAGAAAAACAAAGAAAAATAACAGATAACAGATAATCAGAGCTGGAAGGTACCTTGTAGATCATCTAGTCCAACCCCTCGCCCAAGCGGGAGACCCTACACCATTTCTGACAAATGGCAGTCCAATCTCTTCTTGAAAGTCTCAAGTGATGGCACTCCCACAACTTCCCACGGCAAGCTGTTCCATTGGTTGATTGTTCTCACTGTCAGAAAGTTTCCCCTTATTTCCAGGTTAAATCTCTCCTTGTTTAGTTTCCATCCATTATTCCTTGTCTGGCCTACAGGCGCTTTAGAAAATAGCTTGACCCCTCCCTCCCTGTGGCAGCCCCTCAGATATTGGAAGACCACTATCATGTCTACCCTGGTCCTTCTCTTTACTAGACTAGCCAAGCCCAGGTTCCTGCAACCGTTTGTTGTATATCTTAGCCTCTAGTCCCCTAATCATCCTGGTTGCTCTTCTCTGTACTTGAGTCTCGACATATTTTTAATAATGTGAACAAAACTGGATGCAGTACTTTAGGTGTGGTCTTACTAAGGCTTTATAGAGTGGTATTAGTACTTCCCTTGATCTTGATTGTATCCCTCTGTTAATACAACTTAGGATTGCATTAGCTTTTTTGGCTGCTGCTGCACACTGCTGGCTCATATTTAGCTGATTGTCCACTAAGACTCCAAGATTCCTCTCACAGTTACTGCTATTGAGCCTGGTTTCACCCAGTCTATATGTGTACTTCTGGTTTTTCTTGCCTAAGTGTAGGACTTTACTTTTCTCTACATTGAATTTCATTTTGTTAGATATGGCCCAGTGTTCTAGTCTGTCAAGATCCATCTGGATCTTGAGCCGATCTTTTTGGGTGTTAGCTGTTCCTGCCAGCTTAGTATCATCTGCAAATTTGGTAAGTTCCCCTTCTATTCCCTCATCTAAATTGTTAATGAAGATATTGAAGAGTACTGGGCCTAAGACAGAACCTTGTGGCACCCCACTGCTTACTTCCCTCCATGTAGACTTAGACCCATTAAGGACTACTCGTTGAGTATGGTTTGCCAGCCAGTTGCAAGTCCATCTAGTGGTGGTGCTATCTATCTTTAATGGTTAGATATCTATCTTTTTTCTATCTTACTAAGAAGTAGGTTGTGGTCTACTTTGTCGAATGCCTTGCTGAAATAATATATTATGTCCACAGTATTTTGCTGGTCTACTAATTTAGTCACTGTGTTAAAGAATGATATAAGATTGGTTTGGCATGATCTGTTTTTAACAAACCCGTGCTGACTGCTAGTTATTACTTTACTTGTTTCTAGATGTTGGCAGATCTGTTTTTTATTGTCTTTTCCAGTATCTTCCCGGGTATTGATGTTAGGCTGATTGGTCTATAGTTTCCTGGGTCTGTCTTTTTTTCCCCTTTTCTGAAGATGGGAACCACATCAGCTCTTTTCCAGTCTTCTGGTAGTTCCCCGGTACTCCAGAATTTTTGAAAGATATGGTGCAGTGGTTCTGAGATGACCTCTGCCAGCTCCTTTAAAACTCTGGGATATAATCCATCAGGCCCCGGTGATTTGTTTTCATCAAGATCAGACAGGTGTTCTCTTACTATTTTTTTTGCTTATTTTAACTTTTATTTCTGGTCTGTCTTTTACAGTTATGTTTTTGCTGGGTTGAGCTATAGTTTCTTTTTGCGTGAAGACAGATGCAAAGAATGAGTTTAGCAGTTCTGCTTTCTCTCTGTTGCCTGTTACTTCCTTGCCATCTTCTCTCTTTAGTGGACCGACTGTTTCCTTGATTTTTTTCTTGTTATTTATATGTTGGAAGAAACTTTTTCTATTATCTTTGACTTTTGTTGCAAGTCTTTGTTTGTTCTGAGCCTTTGCTATCCTGACTTCGTCTTCGCAGATTCTGGCTATCTGCTGATATTCTGCCTTAGTTGTATATCCTTCTTTCCATTTTTTGTACTTATCCTTTTTTCTTTCAATTTGCCAGAGAGATCTTTGTGCAGCCATGCTGGTTTCTTCTTGGATTTCTTGTTTTTCCTTCTCAGTGGTATTGTGATGGTCTGGGCTTCTATGATCATACTTTTTAGAGTTTCCCAAGATTCTTGAGTTGTTTTCCCCTTTAGGATTTTCATCCATGGAATCTTTCCCAAGTTCTCTCTGAGTTTATTGAAATCATCTCTTTTAAAATCCAAGACTCTGGTGTCATTATGTTCTGTTGCTTGTGTTTGTGTTAGGTTGAATTCTAGTATGACATGGTCACTCTCACCCAAGATTCCTGCAGTTTCAACTCCCTCTATCACTTCTTCTCTGTTTGTAAAAATTAAGTCCAGTATGGCTGTCCCTCTAGTTTCACTCTCTACCTTTTGGACAACAAAGTTGTCAGCTAGGTTGGTTAGGAACTTATTTGATTTCTCACTTGGTGCAGAATTAGTTTTCCAATTGATATCAGGATAATTGAAGTCTCCCATTACTATTGTTGTGTGTTTCCTGCATATCTTAGTTAGTTGGCTGGCAAAAAAGACATCTATTTTTTTCTGCTTGAATGGGTGGCCTATAATATAAACCTATGGCCATGTCATTCTTTTTTCTTTTATATTGACCTATATGCATTCTAGGTGGTTTTCATCTTTGGTTTCATGCATTTCTACAGCAATATAGTGGTCCTTTACATACAGTGCAACTCCACCTCCTCTTTTATGGGGTCTGTTTTTTTTTTGAACAGTTTGTATCCTTCTACCAGTATATTCCAGTCATGGGTTTCATCCCACCAAGTTTCTGTTATTCCAACTATATCATATTTACCTTCATGTATTCGTAGTTTGAGTTCACCCTGTTTGTTCCCCAGACTTTGTACGTTTGTATATAGGCACTTGAGATCTTTATGTCTGACACTGTGTTTACTGTCTACATTACCTGTGTTGTGCCTGCCTGCCCCTACTTTCTTGCCACCTGTTTGATTAGTGCACATGGTATGGCACTCACTATTAAATGATTGATTTTGATTGGTATCAAGGTTGATAATTTTATCTGCACAAACATCTATTTTGCATGCGCTGGTATGCTTCTTAGTTTTAGGTTGCTGGGGACAGAAATGTTCTGAATCCATTAATTTTCTGTCCCCGCTGTTCATTTTAAATGTTTATCCAGGAAATCTGTGAATTTAATGCCAAGTAACTCAGTCTCTTTCTTTGATGGATGCAAACCATCTCTTTTGTACAGTTTTTCATTGGACCAGTTGCAGACATCATGACTAATAAAACCAAAGCCTTCCAGTTGCCTTTTGAGAAAGCACCTTTGGGACAACCATGACCTCGATGATTCTCCAGAGACAGTCATAGGCAGATAATCTTTATAAAATGATATGAGCGTTGGAAGTGAATTTAAAAGTGACAACCAACTTCCTTAACATATTTTACTATTTGATTATAAGAAGTTTATTTGTAGATATTCAAAAATATACTGAATGTTTCTTTTATATTTTTGAAATAAAATGGGTAAGTATCACAATAATTGTCCATTCCAAGCTGTAGATTCAAAGTTTTTGAATAATTTTCTGATCCATTTAAGTTCAGCAAACATTATGAGAATAAGATACATTTAATAAATATAAATATACTTTATTTTCTCTTTTTTATGAATGTAAATTTAAGAAAAGCTGTCCAGAAAGAAAAGTTGTAGGATTCTCACCTATATGACAAAAAGATCCCATCAGAATCCAAAGTAAGCTGTACTCTTCCATTTTCATTTGACACATCTGAAATGATAAGACATAAGAGTTTTCAGTATGTTACTGCAAGATGCACAAATATGAATGTATAAAAATATTAGACCTTTTGTTGTAGATACAATGTAACTGGAGATACTATACAACTATGCACAATCACACCTTGGGAATATTTGTAAGACCTGTAATTCCTATGCTAAAAATATTTTTAATAGGCACTATACAATAAATAGTTTTCTACAGACTTCTTTACCATTATACATGAGAAGCTTTATTTTTTAACTTCAATAACTGATAATAGCTACCTTGTACTATACTAAAAAGCAAACACAGTATGATATTAGAGAAGTAAAGTTGGAAAAGGAGCCACGTTAATAGCTCTATCAAGAGCTCTGATAAATCAAATTTTATAAATTTCTTCCTCCCTATAAATTCTACTAATGAACATTAATGTTAAAATACGAACAATACAATTTAGTCTCCCGATTGATTATAGTAGCACATTTCTTCTGAAAGACAGTAAAAACTTGATTTCATAGACCTAAGTGATTTCAAATTTAGCAGATTAAATTTGACAAAGTCTTTTATTCAAGATTTCTGGAAAGGTATTTCAAAGATCAGGATGGATGGGTCAAAGGGAAGGTAAGTAGCAGCAAAAGCACAAACACTGATGGAAACATACTGGGGAAACTATTGAGATAATTTAAAATTTAAGAATGTCTTCTGATGCGTTCAGAAAGTCCCCAACTCCAGACTATGTTGTCCCCCAAATTTGATAACTTTCCTTTTATCCCTCATCCAAGGTATTTTTAAAGATTTTGAAGAGCACTGGTCTTAGGATAGAGCCTTAAGGTACCACATAATATACTCCCTTCAATAAATATAAATCCATTAAGGATTACAATTGTTCTGGGTATAGCAATTCAACCAACCACAATTTCATCAGGTAGTGGAAACATTCATCTGAACTTATAAACTGTCAATTTTGTCAAATTCGTTACTGAAATCTAAGTATTCTAAAACCACAACATACTCTTGTATTCTAAAACCACAACATACTCATAATCTAAAGTGATTATTTTAATCACTTTATCCAAAAAAGCACTATGATTTATTTGGCAACAAGTATCTTTAACATACTGGCTTCTAGTAATCACGTTTCTTTCTATGAACTTTCAAACCTACTACTTATGTTTTCAAGGATTTTCTAGGTATTGATATCATATTGTTTGCTCTACAGGTACTTCTAAGCACATTTTCCCTCTTTTTAAAAGGTTGGAACAACAGAAGATCATCAATGTTTATTTTGGGGGGGAAATCAATTCATAGAGCTAATTGATTAGAAATAGTATAGAGCAGATTTAAGATAGAAACTACATTTGCCCATATTATTTTCTATTTAAATATGGGAACACATCAATAAGGGGACAACAAAACTATATTATTTATTAATTGTAGACAACTTTAAAATATAAATTTGTAGTTGAAAAAAATCTTTTTCTCTTTGTAAGTTGCACAAAGGTCTTTATTATTAAAGTTATAAAAGAAAATTAATTTGCTGGTTGGATAATCTAAACATTTTGAATTTCAAATTTCTACTTTTCACAAATCAAGACAAAAGGACAAAAAAATATAACAAGAATATTGCATTCTTTTTTGTAAAAAAATAGTTAATGTTTGATCATTATTAATCACCATGGTTTCTGCTCTGAAGTAACTCAAGAAAAAAAATCATATACCAATATGTATATTTTTAAAAGGGCACAATCTGTGATCTTAGAGAAGAAAAAAAGGGAAAAGGAAAGAAGTTGCTTACATTAGAAAGTTGTGAAATGCAATTGCATATTTTAAAAATACTACATACTTTCATTTTAGCATATCTAAAGCTTAATAATTTAATGATTTATTCAGTTTTAATTTATACCTTCAAAACATTCTGAGATGCCACTGGAGATCATAACAGTGGTCCTGGTTAAGTCAAATAATAATTAGAGCTTTCACTTTAAAGATGAGATTATTTTTAATTATTGAGTGAAGTACTTGAGGTACCATACTTATATAATTACACTACTCATTAAATGGTTATTGAAAGCTGAAATGTAATTTTAATGACAGCTACCTATTTTTCTTTGCACACTTTGTAGATGACAGATCAGTCAAGAATACTGGTTTGCTCAAAATTTCTTGCAGCTGCAGTTGAGCTTTCAGGTGTAAAACAATTAAGCTGTGCTTATTTTAAAACTTTTTTAAAAAGATGCTCTCTCAATTAAACAGTATTTTTATAAATGCAGAAATAGCAAGGAAAGTAAATTGGCACCCAAGAAGAATAAGTGGATATTTTCTTTTCTGTAGTGGCAGCACACACAGTATACAAATATGATGTTAATATATACAATTCTTGAATTTTAGCCCTTGGAAGAAAACTGCTGTGGGAAACGGAGGTCAAAGGGTATGGCAATACTATGTAATACTAATAATTATAAATGCAAAAAGATTCCTGCTGAGCCAGAATTTACTGTAATTTATTTTTATAGAGATTTTTAGCTTTACCACTTAAGAATACTTTCTAATTGATTTGAAGATCAAAATATAATACAATCAAGTCTTCTTTCTTTTTCACTGTGAAACTCAAAAGATAGATTTGTTTCATTAACAATATTAAATACAGTATTTTAAAATTATCTGCATAGGGAAAGGTATTATAATTTAGAAAAAAAGCAATTGTTTTGTTTCTAGTTGAAATCAATTATACCAAATATTTATGAAAACATCTGTTCCGTACAATTATACATTTTTTATTCTAGCACTGATAAGTTCAGTTTTTTTTCTATTTGAAGCATGGCAGTTAAAGAATTAAAAATGTTATGGGAAACATACAACTTGGAAGTTTTATATACCACACATGTGAAATTTCTCTTTCTATAAAACAAATCACATATTATAGAAATTTGTAAAAAAAAAAAACCTGCAATAAGTCTAAACTCACTACTTGATGAACTACAAAAATAGGAATAAAATTAGGTTTTAAGTTAAAAGTTAAACTATTAACTTTTGTATAGTTATATAATAAAGTACACTTTATTATTTGGATGATGAATATTCAGTTGCTGAAAACAGTGTACCTGATTCTGCTTCCACATGACAACAGAGGGTGCTACAGAGTTTGAGATCAATAAGAATCAGCACCATAAGCTTTCCTTTTGGATTTTTTGTATAACACCCTCGCAACTACAGTGTTAAATTCAATTTACACCACCTAAGCTTTAAAAATGATTAAACAGAGCAAGCTTGAAGCAGCATATAGAAACCAAATATAACCTCTTCAGCTAAAGAATTGTATACTGCATTTTGGATAGTTCTAAAATAATTATTAAGCTAAAAAAACTCAGAACACCGTATTTTTGTATTAGATGTAGAACTTCTTCAAATAAAACTGTAAATTATATCAACATTTTAAAAGAGAAAATTATCTATACAATAGTAATTGAAAGCTTTGATTGCTTTAGAAAATTTAAATTTTTTTTCTCCTATTTGGTAGTAATTCCCACTTGTTTAGGATAAAAATCTGAATTGTCATTCTATATGAAGGAATACAAACATTTAAATTCTTGATTGAATAATCAATATTAAATATAAAAGTCTCTCAACTTTATTATTTCCAAAAGAAAGCATAGAAATTTAATCCAAATTAATCTGAAATTCAACTCAATTTAATATAATATTTTTGCCTGTGCCTGTGCAAAAATATTAGGGAACAGCTGCTTCTTGGTCCCCCTTATCAGAAATGTGGCATGATGGGAGCCAATGGCAAGCATTTTTAGTACCTGGTGAAAGCATTTGGCAACTAACAACTTTGCAGTTTAATCATTATACATTTTGTATTTTAATGTTAATTTAATTTTGGATTTATATCTTGCTTTTAACATTTACCTTCTCGAAGCCATGTTCAGCTGATGTCAGGTAATTCAATAACTGTTATAAACGAAGTTGCATATTTACCAACCATTCATTTAGCGATTGTTTGAAGTTGCAATAGTGCTGAACAAGTGTTATTTACCACCGGTCATCAAAATTCTGGCTGCCGCACAACCTCCATGGTCACATGATTGTGATCTGGGCACTTGGCAAGTGGTCACATTTGGCTGCAGTTTCTTCATTCACAATTCGTAATCTTTTGTTGGTTTCCCACAAACAAAATCAATGAGCAAACCAGCAGTGAAGGTTGCAAATAGCTTGGGTAAATATCCCCATAGGTATTTGTTATCCCCATGGCTATTCGAAATTATTCTCATGTGTCTCTACCAGGATGGATTTGATTTAAATCAAGTTGATTTAAATCACAATTTAAATCACTAGTAAAAAAGGCTTGATTTAAATCAGTGGTTCCCAAACTTTTTCAGTCCACCGCCCCCTTGGTGCTACAAACTCATCCTCAATGCCCCCACCCAGGGGTGGGATTCAAATTTCTTAACAACTGATTCTGTGGGTGTGGCTTAGTGGTCATGCGACTGGGTGGGTTTGGCTTGCTGGCTGGGCGTGGCTTGGTGGTCATGTGACCAGGTGGGCGTGGCTTGTCAGTCGTGTGACTAGGTGGGCGCGGCCAGGTGGCCATGAGACTGGCAAAGCAAATACAAGTGGTCCTCGCTTAATGGCCGGTTGTTTAGCAAGTGTTCTAATTTATGACTGACCTCCCCAGAGCTACTTGACCTGTTTTTGGAGTTTTCACACACACACACACACACACACACACACACACACACACACACACACCCTTCTAACCCTGCTGGAGCAGGTGGTTGGACTAGATGTCTCATTCATTTTTCTTCCCTCCCTCCCTCCCTTTCTTTTTCTTTCTTTCTCTTTCTTTCTTGTCCCTTCCTTCCATCCCCCACTTTCTTTGTCTATCCTTTTCATTTCTCTTCCTTTCTCTCTCCCTTCTTCTTTCTTTATTTTGTCTCTTCCTTCTCTCTATTTCCTCTTTCCTTCCTTCCCTCCATATCCCACTTTTTCCTCCCTCCCTCTTTCATTCTCTTTCTCTCTCTCTTTTCCCCCGCTCTCTCTCCTTTCCTATTTTCTGCCCAGGCAGGCATGGCCTAATCTGTCAAAGGCCTGGGCTAATCCTGCATCACCCTGTTTCCCCTTTCAGAGGCTACAGCTGGACTGCACCTGCACCCAAAAAAACTCACGGTGGCTGGAAGCTTTTTGCAGTGAAAATTACCAACCCCGGCTTTGCTTACTCCACTTCTCCAATGTGCCGCTGTGGCAGGATTCTAGGTACCCACCCCATAGGTCCACCCCATTGAGCCCGCTGCACCGGAGGGACTTGCCCAAGCAAGTCCGAGGGGAGTGCTGCAGCAGTCAATGGAGTGAGCCTGCATGGCCAACGCCTAGAATGCAGCAGCAGTAATGCATTGGAGAAGCAGAACAAAGCTGGAGGTTGGTAATTTTCACTGCAAAAAGCCTCCAGACGCCACAGAGGCTTTTTTTTTTTTTTGGTGCAGCTGGAAAAAAAAGACATAGTGTCTGGATGCTTTTTGGAGTGAAAATTACCGACCTTCAGCTTTGCTTGCTCCGCTTCTCCAATGCACTGCTGTGGCCATCAGCAATTGTCACACTTACATGCGATGTTGCGCATGCACAATAAGGACTGACTGGACAGGGAATGGAAGAACAAGCAGAGAGGAGCAGGGCCACCCAGGCCCCTTTTACTGGTTTTCTGAACTACCGGGGATGGTAATGAATTGGTACAATCCCACCCCTGAATTGCGCCCTGTGAGGGGTTCATCTGCAGCACTCCTCTGCCGTCCCCCTTGTCTCTTAGAGCCCCTCTAAGTCATCCCACCGCCCCATAAGGGGCAGTACCGCCCACTTTGGGAACCACTGATTTAAATCAACTCAATTTCAAACATAATTTTTAAAGAGCAACTGTCATCTTTGTCCCAAAGTGGCTCCTCCTCTGACCCACTCACCAACAGTCCCAATCACTTTAATTGGATGGTTGGTAATGCGCCAGTGACATAACAAGGTGAGGGACGTGGCAGGCAGCAGATGAGTGGATACCCACTAACAGGCGCTACCATGATGGATCTGAAATATCAGGTGCTCTTTAATATTATATTTATAAGCTGTTTAGAAGGTTTCACTTTCATTTTTACTGCTTGCCCTTCCTCCTCACACTTAACAGCTTGGTGGTACAGATGCATTGTTCCTCAAACAAACATACAGTTTGTAGTGTACACAGATTTGCAAAACCATAGGATAAAAGAATATCCTGAACTTTGTTTTATGATTTATCTCATGATTACTGTGAAATTTTGTGAATACATCAATGCAGTGCATGTTATCTCAGCTTGCAGAACTTGGATTCATTGAATTGAGTTTACCAAAAAATGTAAATATTCCAGAATGTACAGCCTCATGCTACATAACAGCTCCATTTCATGCTGAATAAACTAAATTATTAATGTATCTTAGAAAACTATTTTTAGATTTTTACTCCAAAAGCATTTATTTATTTTATTAAAATAAATTTGATGTCAGGATTCTGGCAGTTACTCCAATTAAATCATGAGCCTCGAGCCACACTTCCAAAACTAAAAAGTATTTATTAGAAGTGAACATGCCGGCATTAGCCTGGGCATAGCTGACTCTGAGATACACAATTCACTGTAACCCTTGATCCTGCTTTCCCCCCCACCCCTCTGGGTGTATCATCCAATGAAACACGTCTATAGCCAAGAGTCATCAATCAATCTCCAATTAGATTTTTGTGTGGCAGAAGCTTCAGTCATCTAATCAATTTCTGAAGAGAATTTGAATGGGATGTACTTTCGATTCCACACTGCTGCCTGCTCTTTGAAACTCCCCCCTTCTTCCTGTTGACAACTATAAAACATGTACCGTATTTGCCGGCGTATAAGATGACTTTTTTGCCCTGAAAAACATGCCTCCAATTGGGGGGGTCGTCTTATATGCCGGGTCATCTTATACGCCGGCAAATAGTAATTGGGAAGCACTGCGGTTGCTCATGTTGAGGCATTTTTACATCGTGGAACGAACCGTGAGTCGGTGAGCAGCCAGCTTCTTCCCAGCTCCAAGGAAGCGAGGTCGCGATCGCTGAGCTCGCTGAGGTATCCGGTTGGGGCTGTCAGGAGTTGTTACCGCTGGCAGTTCGCTCCGCTGCTTCCGCTGCCTCGGGAAGGGAAAGGCAAAACCAGGAGCCGCTGCTGCCATTGCAAAGCGCCGCCGCGGCTCTTCCTTTTGCCTTTCCCTTCCCGAGGCAACGGGACTGAAGCCGCGGGAGCCGCGCCAGCGGTAACAACTCCTGACAGCCCCAGCCGGATACCTCAGCGGAGCCTGGGCGGTGCGAGCTCTGCTTCCTTGGGAGCTGGGAGAAGGCTGGCTGCTCCTTTCGGCTTCACGGGATTCGCTTCCACGGTGCACAAAAGTGCCTCAAAAAAAAAAAAAACAAGTGCAAAAGTGGAAGGCGTGCAGAAGAGGGGCGAGTATATAACAAACTATATTTTGAGTGGAAATGTTGGGGGGTCGTCTTATACGCCGGGTCATCTTATACGCCGGCATATACGGTATATAAAATGTTTTATGAGTTGACATTTGATAAAAATAAAAAAGTCCGATTTAAATTAAAAAAATCTGATTTGATTTTTAAAAAAATCTTCGATTTTTATCCACCCTGGTCTCTACAACCACCTGTGGGCCCAAAATCAGGGCACTTCAGGGCACTGCAAAAGAGTGTAAAACTTAGAGCCAATCTTATCTCTGCAGGGATGATGTTGAAAGGAACCACTACAGAGAAGGGATTACATTACATTAGGGGTCTCCAAAGTATGACTCGTGAGCTGCATCCAGTCCTCTGGAAGGTTCCTTCCAACCAGCCAGCTCCTCACTTTGGAATGATTATATCCCAATTGATCTATTTGCTTCCTCTGCTTCCCTCTTACAAAAGAGGTGCTGCTGAGATCCCACTGCCTTTTTCTCCCCCAAACCGTTCAGGGAAAAAGAGGGGCATGCACACAAAGACTGGCTGGCTGGCCAACAAGAAATCTGCTGCATTGTGCTGAAGAATTGAAAGATTTGGCTCCTCCAAATCCTAAGAAGGAAATAATATCCTTCAGGGATAATACAATGCAGAAGACAACTCCTTGGGTCCCACTAGGTGACAGTGTTTTATGGAAAAGATCCAAAGCATATCAACTGTGCCAGATCTCACATAAACTACAATTGCATATAAGTGTTCCACAAGTGTCCCACTCCTGTATCATGAAGGCCTTTATAAATAACAACCAGCACCCTGAGTTGCACTTGGATCCTAATACAGACCCAATTCAATTCATTAAGAAGATGTATTAAGTGGGCATCCTGAGATCATTCATGATTACTTGAAGCACTATATTCTATATCTATAGCAGTTTCAGTGATTTTGAAGGAGACTTGATGAAGGTATGCTAGCTGAGACAGGAAGTAACTAGGCATAAATATGGCCTCTCAATCTAGAAAAAGAAACAGTACCCAAGATAAAAAGGGCCCATTCTCTGGGAGCTGTGACAAGCATCCAGATCTGGGAATTGCTTCCGTCTGTCGTCCAATTGGCTGATCAACGTTCTGCGGACACTCCCCCTTGTCATTTGTCCCCAGTTTAGCAAACTAGAAGTTGTAGTTTACTCCATTGTATTCTTTGTTGCTCATTGTGCTTGACCAAGATCAGACCCAGACCCAGACGGTCATCTGGGTGGGGCTGGATGCTCATCACAGCTCTCAGAGAATGGGCATATCAGGTAAGAACCAATGCCTTTTCTCCATGGAGCTGTTCTGAGCATCCAGGTCTGGGACATACCCAAGTTGTCGTGCCCTTTTTGTAGGACATGTATGCTGAAGGCGGCTTCTGCTGATGCAAAAATGTCCAGTTTGTAATGTCTGATGAAGGGCGACGGTGAAGACTGCCCTACAAATTTCTGTGATAGAGGCTTGTAGCACCAAGCCACTGATGTGGCTGCACTCTTGGTGGGCACTGGTAATGTCTGGAGTTCTTATGTCTTCGCAATTGTGGGTCTGAGCCATCTGCCCACCGTTGAAGCTGTAACTTTCCTCCCTAGGGTGGAAAGTTGAAAAGAGACAAAGAGGGCCTCTGTCTTACTGTGGGCAACAGTCCTATTGATGTAAATGTAGAGGGCCCTCTGCACATCTAGAGAATGCCATTGTCTTTCTAATGCATGGGTCGATCTTGGGCAGAAGTTGGGAAGGATCAACTCCTGCGCTCAGTGGAAAGAAGTGTTGATGTTAGGTATGTATAAAGGTTGGGTCTAGGTGAAGGACCACCCTGTCCGAGTGGAAGACACAAAGGTCCTCCCTCACTGAGAGAGCGGCTAGTTCGGATATTCTCCTGGCAGAGGTTATAGCCACCAGGAAAACCACCTTGTATGTTATAAGGCGGAGACTGGTGACCCTCAAAGTTTCAAAGGGAGATTTGGTGAGTGCTGTGAGAACCTTATTCAAATCCCAGGTGGGGTATCTATGGGCCACCGGAGGACTTAAGTTAGTGCCCACCCCCCATAAGAAACTTCATACTTTCAGATGGTGAGCAAGAGATTGCACTCCACTGCAGGAGAAGACTGAGGCTAGGGCCACTATCTGCCTACGCAGTGTATTGGAGGAGAGACCGTTATCTAACCCCTCTTGGAGAAAGTCCGAATATTTGCCACTGATGCTGAGGTGGGGGTCTATCTTATTTTTGTCGCACCACCTGCAAAAGATCTTCCATGTAGTATTGTAGATGTGATCATGAATGGATGTCTCACCACCTGGATGGTGTTGATGATCTTGCTGGAGAGCTTCTCATCTTTTAGGAGTCTCTACTCAAGCACAAGGTGGCCAGTTGAAGCCACTGTGGCTCCGGGTGTTGTATGGGCTTCTGGCTGAGGAAGATCTTGTCTGGTGGGATTCTCCAATGTTTGGCAATCAAGAAGTTCCTTGAGGTCTGCGAACCACAGGCGTCTGAGCCAGTATGATGCCAGGAGGAAAAGTTCTGCCCTCTGTTCTAATAGTTTTCTTTTTACCTTGGGTATTGGGGGAGAGAAGGGAATGCATACAGGAGGCCCCAGGGCCACGGACACCGGAGAGCGTTGACTCCCTCCATTCCCTGAAGCGGGAACCTCGAGAAAAATCAAGCTAGTTGTTCATTGAGGCGTGAAGCAAAGAGGTCCAGGATCGGGAGGCCGAACCAATCCGTTATCTCCCAGAAGAGACTTGGGTGCAGGCGCCATTCTGATTGGTCGATGGTGGCCCCGCTCAACCAATCTGCTTGAATGTTGCTCTGTCTCAAAATATGCTCTGCTCTGATGGACTGGAGATTTCTCTCTGCCCAGTGGCAAAGTCTTTCCGCATCCCTCATGAGGGACTTTGAGTGCGTGCCCCCATTGATTTATATGTGCCTTGTTGACCACGTTGTCTGTGAGGAGAAGAATGTGTTGTCCTCGAATTCTGTGTTGGAACTTGCGAAGGGCTAGGTGGGCTGCCCTGAGTTCTAGCCAATTGATGCTGCACTTTCTGTCTGCTGAAGACCAACGGTCCTGCGCTATAAGGGATTGGCAATGAGCTCCCCAGCTGAAAAGGCTGGTGTAGGTTGTAACTGTCACTTGGTATGGCTCTCTGAAGAGGCAGCCCTTGGCAATGTTTGTGGAGGTCCACCGCGAATTGAACGAAGGACCTTTGGTGGGACTAGGACCTTGGTCGTGGAATTGCTCCGGCCAGATCTCTGGAATGGGAGCAAGAACCATTGCAAGGTCCTAGCGTGGAGACAATAGCAATACAGGAAATCATCTTTCCCAAAAGTTGAGACAATTGGGCCAGGGGCACTCATTTGAGTGTCCGAATATGCCTGGATAATTCCCTGGTGCTGTTCTGTCAGTCCTGAGAGAGATAAACCTTGCTTGTCATTGTGTCAATGTTGACGCCCAGGTATGGCAATCAAGTGGTCAGCGTGAGATAGCTTTTTTCCAGGTTGATGGAAAAGCCATGGTCCCGAAGGACCCAGAGCATGGTCCAGAAATCTATCTCAGCCTGCAGGTGGGATGAAGATTGGACTAAAATGTCATCCAAATAATACTGCAGATGAACCAGTATTCTCCTGAGATGTACCGCTACAGCTGCCAGCACCTTTGTGAAAATTGGGGGACGGACGGACGGACGAAGCCAGGCCAAATGGTAGGGCGTGATATTTGTAATGGCAGTTGGCATAACAAAACCGCAGTAACCTTCTGTGCGATGGTCTTATGGGGATGTGTAGATACACCTCGTGTCAGGTCCGCTGAGGTCAAGACATCTCCCGGCCTGAGATTTACAAGGATAGATTGCAGAGAACTCATTTTGAATCTCCTATATACTAAAAAACAGTTGAGCCATTTTATGTCTAGAATACTTCTCCATGCCCCCCCTCGAACTCTTTAGAATCACAAAGAGGAAGGAATAGAACCCCTGTCCTTGCTGATGTCTTGGGACTGGACGATTAGCATGGATCTCCAGCAAATGCTGAATCATGGTCTCCATGATGTCTCTCTTTGTGGAATCCCTTGAGATAGGGCATGGCATAAAAAAAATTGGGGGTGTGGAGAGGAACTCCAGGGAGAGACCTGATCTTATTATCTCTCGGACCCAGGCATCTGAGGTAATGTTGTCCCACCTATCAGCAAAGAAAGTCAGTCAGCCTCCAATGGCGGGATTAGTTAGGTATTCATTTGGAGCAGCGGAATGGTCTATTGCCAGTTCTGCGAAATGGTCTCTCGGATTGGGCTCCATGCCTGTTCCTATCTCTAAACCTTGATCTATCAGTCTGCTGTCCCTGTCTGAAGCCAAAAGACCTTTGAGTTCTTTGGAAGTAGTTCCATTTATAAGGGACTCAAAAGGAATTTCTCCAAAAGGACTGAACAGGGCGGTAATCTGATCTCCGGGACTGTGAAGGCAACATCTTGCATTTGTCCTGTGTCTCTACCAGGACAGGGTCCAAAGCTGACCTAAACAGTTTAGTCCCATCAAAGGGAGTGGCTGCTAACTTCCATTTATGTTTGGTATCTGCCTGCCAATGGCGGAGCCATAGCAGATGGCAAGCTGTCATTTGGGGGGCTATTGCTCAAGATGAGAACTTAACAGTGTTAAGGGTAGCATCAGTGGAAAATTCCGTGGTTGCCACTATCTTCACTATATCCTGGTGGGCTCTAGTGTTATCAGCCGGAATTGATTCCTGCAGGTGGCATAGCCACCTTAGCAAAGTGTGGTTGAAAAAGGATGAAGCTGTGGTTGCCTTAATGGCCTAGGCATCCGCCTGGTGTGCCCTATGGAGTGCCAACTCCGCCCTCTTGTCCTTCGGTTTTAAGGCATCCTCTGTCTCACTGGGCATGGTGGAGGAAGCTGCTAGGGCCACCACTGGCTCATCAACTAATGGGGTCTGGAGTGACCCCGAGAAATCTCGAGCCAGATGATAAAACTGTCAGCTTTGGAAAACATATTTCACACTGCCACATAGTTTGAGAAAGTAGGAGGGGGTGATTTCTATTGAGTAGTTCTAAGTAGACAAAATAAAATTCTTCTGTTAGTTCAAGATTATTAAGTGTGGCACAGGATGAAAAAAGGTTCTTACTCTGGGACAGATCCTGATTGGTCCATGTGATGTGATGATGGAAAAAGGGAATGGATGGTAGGTTGGGACATTGTGGGAAGTCTGTGGGAAACTTTTAGTTTTGAGATTCCACAGATGTGCCAGATGCTATTCTAATAAAGGTACTTTTGAGATTATGCCTGTCTCGGAGTTACTGATTGGAATGGAGGTAACCTGGAATGCTGACATTATATTGAAACCCCAAGACAGGCACAATCTCAAAAGTATCTTTATTAGAATAGCACCTGGCATATCTGTGGAATCTCAAAACTTAAAGTTTCTCCCAGACTTCCCACAATGTCCCAACCTACCATCCATCCCCTGAACACCCTGAAAGATTTAAAGTGAAATTAAAAGTGAAGAGAAAAGAGTTTAAGTGGCAAAATTAAGCTAGTTAAAGTGAAAAAAAAATTTCCCCCTTTTTATTGGAACTTTGAATTTGGTAAAGCTTCTGAATTTTAAACTTTCTTTTAAATTTTCTATTTTTGTTTTTATTTTCTTAACAATTTTTTAAAGTCTGTTCTGATTAAGACGCTTCTTTTTGATTTGAATTTTTTTTTTTTTAAAGGAAGGATTTCATTTTCTCTTTTTATTCTTGGTATTGGATACATGAGGGGGGAGTGAAAGTGAAGGGGGAAAAAGTAGCACTGCCATAATGAGGGAGGTTGTCTAGGTAATTCTGGCATCGGGACAAAATCCATTCCAGTGTTGATTTGGAATGGAGTCAATCCCATGCTGCTATGTACTGCATTATTATAAGCAACCCCTGCAAAAGGTAATAACTCAGCCCAATTGTCTTGTTGATAATTTACATAGCATCTAATGTATTGTTCAATCATGGCGTTAGTTCTCTCCGCTGCTCTGTTACAAGCAGGATGGAAAGATGAGGATAATCCTTGAGAGGAACCAATGGATTTCAGAAATTCCTTCCAAAATTTTGCGGTAAATTGTACCCCTCTGTCTGATATTACTCTACGAGGTACTCCATGTAGTCTATAAATATGTTTCATGAACAGCTTTGCAAGTTTTTTCGCAGATGGAAGTCCTTTCCCTATAAAATGGGCCTGTTTAGAGAATAAGTCAATTATAGTCCATACGATCGTATTCCCTTCACTCTTAGGTAGTTCAACAATAAAGTCCATTGCGATTTCTTCCCAAGGTTGGGTTGGTTCAGCGACTTGTTGCAGGAGGCCAAGGGGTTTTCCAGTTCTGTGTTTCATTGTGGCACAAATTGAACAACTTTTTACATAGTCCTCCACATCAGATTTCATTTTTGGCCACCAGAACTGTCTTCTCAGTAAATGTAGGGTGTTTAGGAATCCGAAGTGGCCTCCCAGTTGGGAGTTGTGGCTACGCTTTAGTACCAGTAGTCTTAGGGTTGTGGGTACATAAAGCTTAGTCCCTTTCCAAGCTAGTCCATCATTCATTGTCAACTCAGTTTGATGGTCCAGGAACCAAGGATTGGTCAATAGGGTCGTTTTCAATTCCGCACTCAGCTTATCTTCCAGGCTTAGGGTTGCGTTTGGCTTGGGCTCAAGTGGTCACTTGGCCTGCTGATTGAGCATCTGAAATTAAGGCTTGTACTATTTCCTCTCGGTGGCTGTCAAACTGAGGTTTTCTGGACAGAGCATCCGCCAGTACGTTTTTCCCTCCAGGGTTAAAAATTAAAGTTGAAATTGAATCACTTGAAATATTGGGCCCAGCGGACTTGTTTGGGCAATAATCTCCTAGGGGTCTTTAGAGCCTCAAGACTCTTAGGATCAGTCCATACCTCAAAGGCCTCTGGCACCCCTTCTAGAAAATGCCTCCAAGTCAATAAAGCCCATCGTACGGCGAATGCTTCTTTCTCCCAGACCGCCCACCTTCGCTCTGTGTCTGTCAGCTTTTTAGACACATAAGCGCACGGCATTAGTTGGCCTTGAGAGTCTTTCTGCAGCATTTTTCTTTTTCCCTTGTTATTTTTTGGAGTGGCAATTGCCTGCCTGCGCTCCTTTTTTTCCTTTCTCTTTTTTCTCTCTCTTTCTTTACAGATAAGCACTACAAGATGAGCAGAAAGACAACAGCCCCAGCTTCCTCAGCACCAATAGCCTCTTCACCATCTGGAGAACAATGGTCAATACAAACAATCTTACAACAGGAGAAAGAGAAGGAAGTGACATTACACATGATTATGCAAGGAATTCAGAAGATTGAAAAGAGACTGGAGAATATTGAGCAAAGAACTGAAAAGACAGATGAGAAAGTAGAAAATATTCAACAGATGATGAAATATGGAGACAGATTTTAAAAAAAATTGAAGAAGAAGATACACAAAGGGACAAGAAAATTGGAGATATTGATACTCGATTGAGCGATGTCGAGAAAGGCAGGTGTGAATCATTAGGATGGGAAATTGATAGATCAGAATTCTACTTAAATTTCAAAGTGTAGAAGAATGAAAAGGTGAAAATCTTGATGAAATAATGACAGAAATACTGGCAGAAGTGTTAGAGATGGATAGGATGGATGAAGTGTTCTGTGTTTATACAAGATATGCAATGAGAAATAGGTTACCAAGAGAAGTTCACATCAGATTCACTAAAAAGATTATCAAGACACAGATACTGCAGGTGGCAAGAGAGAAAACTTTAAAGTATAAAGATAAAGAAATTGTGGTGCTGAAACAGATACCAAGAAGAGTAAGAGAGATGAGAAGAGAATACTTATTTTTGACCAAAGAGTTACTTAAAAGAGGAGTAAATTACAGATGGCTGATACCAGAAGGCCTCTTGTTCACCTGGCAGGAACAAAGACACAGAATTGACACAGTTGAAAAAGCTGAGCTATTCTACTTAGAATATTTCAGAGGAAAGGAGGAAGAAGCAAGAAAGGAAGAGTCATTAATTAAATTCCAAAAGGAGTGTATAGCAGTAATTGAAAAAGAAAAAGAAGGTGCAGTAGGTGCTGTAGCCAGAGAGCAACGAGAACTAAGACCTACTAGAGCAATAAAAACCCCTCACAAAGCCTAACATGGATGAAAGAAAATTGATTATGATTAACATAAATGGACTTAATTTGGCTACTAAAAGGAAACTATTTCACAAATTAGAGAAATTAAAATTTAAAATTTGCCTACAAGAAATACATATCAAAAAACAACATGAATATATATTGAAACAAAAAAAAATAGGGAAATTATTTACATCGCTGGCACAATCTAAAGGGTTTATTAAAAACACAATTTTGGCAGAACTAATTTACACAGATGATGACGGAAGGATTTTGATGGTGGAAATAATGGACAATAATGTTAAAACACTTTTAATTGCAATCTATGCTCCGAATGATAACCAAGAAGAATTTTACAGGAAATTACATATGAAAATAATTGAATTGGATTATGTTAATATTTGTATGATGGGAGATCTTAATGGAATAGTTAATGATCAGTTGGACTATAAAACGCAGAAAACAAAGAAAGCTAGAAAGATACTACAAAAATCTTTCTTTCAAATAACAGAAGAATTTAACTTAAAAGATGCATGGAGAGAGAGAAATGTGGAAAGTACGCAATACACTTTTTACTCACAGACATGCATCCTGGTCTAGAATAGATATGATATGGATGTCAGCAGCATTACTGGCTAACATATGAGAGATTGAAATAAAAATAAGCACTTGGGCAGACCATAATCCAGTGACAGTTATTTGGAAAGGATATAAAAGGAGATCTAGATGGACTTTAAATAATACGATATTAAAAAAAAAGACTTTAAATAGAAAATAGAGAAAGAACTTGCTTTCTTTTTTAAAAAAATAGAAAAGAGGATACATCTCTACAGAACCTCTGGGACATGAATAAGGCCTACACAAGAGGCTTGATAATGGACTATACAAGGAAAAGAAATATAAAACAGAAAAAGACTTTCAAAACATTGGAGGATGATTATAAAAGATTGGAAAAAGATCTACAGAAGTCCCCGCAAAAAAGACATTAAAAATAAAATGGATATAATTAAACATAAAATGGGACTAACGGAAAGAGGAACTAGCACACAAAAAAAAATTAAAATGCTAAACAGAATTACTTTGAAGATGCAAATAAACCAGGCAGATGGCTAGCTTATAAACTGAGAAAGGAAAGAGAATCAAGAAGAATTAGCCAATTAATAAATGAAGGACATATTTGCTATGGAAATGAGGAAAAGAAAAAAAATTATACAATATTACTATGGAAAATTGTACTTTCAAGAGAATATTCAAGAAGAAAAAGTTAAGCAATATTTACAGAAAGTGAATTTACCTCAGATACCTAAAGATACTGAAACAATGCTAGAAGGGAATATAACAATGATGGAATTAACAGAAGCCTTAAAAAAACAGAATGTTGGAAAAGCACCAGGTCCAGATGGCTTACCAGCAGAATTTTACAAGACTTTCCAGGAAATATTGAATCTTCACCTATTAGAAGTTATGAACGAAGTTATGCTAAAGAAAAGAATACTCAAAACATGGCAGAAGCATATATTACACTTATCCTAAAGGAGGATACAGACCTGCAGCAAGTTAAAAATTACAGACCCATATCCCTATTAAATTCAGACTATAAAATTTTTGCTTCAATTCTGGCAGAAAGACTAAAAAGATACTTAAATAATTTTATCCATATTAACCAAAAGGGATTCCTGCCAAAGAGACAAATCAAAGACAATGTGAGAATTATTTTGGATACTCTGGAATACTATGAGGCGCATCCTGAAAAGCAAATGGCCTTGATGTTTTTAGATGCACAAAAAGCCTTTGACAATGTGAGTTGGTGATTCATCTTATTTCAATTGACACAAATGGGCTTTGGTAAAAAAATTATTCAAGCCATTGAAACGATATACCATGAACAAACTGCAACGGTTATGGTAAATGGAGAACTAACAGAATCTATAGATATAAGAAAAGGGACAAGGCAAGGTTGTCCACTGTCACCCTTGCTGTTTGTGTTAACATTGGAAGTGTTGAATATGAATATTAGAGAAGACAAAGAAATAAAAGGAATGAAAATTAAAAAGGAAGAGTATAAATTGCAAGCCTTTGCAGATGACCTGGTATTCATATTAGAAAACCCATTGGAAACACCACCTAAATTAATAGAAAAAATAGAAGAATATGAAAAAGTAGCAGGTTTGAAAATAAATAAAGATAAAACAAAGATATTAACAAAGAATATGTTAGCAAGATGAAAGAAAGAGTTGGAAGAAGTTTTAGAAATACAGATCACAAACAAGGTTAAGTATTTAGGGATATACAGTACACCAAGATGTAGCACACTGAAGGAGGATAATTATCTTAAACTCAAACAGCAGATTGTGACAGATTTGATAAAATGGGGAAATTTACAATTATCATTGATTGGGATAATATTTACAATTAAGATGAATGTATTGCCTAGAATTTTATATCTATTCCAGACAATTCCAATCTGACTGGGGAAAGAGGTTTTTGAAGACTCAAATAGAATTGTGCTGAAATATATCTGGCAGGGCAAAAAAGCGAGAATAAAACTAAAACTGTTACAAGATGCAAGAATAAGAGGAGGCTTTGCCTTGCCCAATTGGGAGTTGTATTACCAGGCGACAAATCAGATATGGGTAAAGGAATGGATAACATTAAGGAACAGTAGACTATTGACCTTAGAAGGGCATGATTTGCTATTGGGATGGCATGCCTTCCTTTGGTACAAGGGAACTAAAACATAGGGATATTTTAGAATACATTACATCCGAGAGGCATTGTTTTTGAATTGGGAGAAGATAAAAAGATAATACTACTTAAAAATTCCATTATGGATATCTACCATTGAAGCTTTTTCTTATCCAATAATATATAAAAAGGAACAGACAGTTAGACATGGTGAGATATTGAATGAAAGGGGTGAACTTAAATCTATGCAAGTGTTGGAAGAACAAGGTGTAAAAATGAACTGGTTCATATTTGTAAATACAATCTAGATTTGATAAAGATGTTAAAACAGAAGGTATTTATGATAAGTTGACTAATTTAGATAAAATTTTGATGGGTACTGATGAAAAGGTAATTAAAAAACTTTATGGACATTTATTAGAATTTAAATTAGAGGCGGAACAAGTTAAAGAAATGATGATTGCTTGGGGGGAAATTTTGGATATGGGATTGACTTAGAAAAATGGCAAAAATTGTGGTCTCAAAATTATAAAATGACAATGTCAACTGCATATAAAGAAAATCTGTATAAGATGTTTTACAGGTGGCATCTACTCCCAACGAGACTTGCGAGAATGTTTAAGAATAAATTGAATAAATGTTGGAAATGTCATCAGATACCTGGTTCATATTACCATATGTGGTAGACATGCTCGGACACAAAAAATATTGGACTAAAATGCACACATGGTTGGAAAAAATGATAAAACAACATATAGACTTTAAACCAGATATCTTTTTATTGGGAATTATACCAGAAATATACAACAAAGAACTGAAATATTTGATTGTAAATGTTTTAACAGCAGCTAGGATTGTATTTGCTAAGAATTGGAAAATTGATAAAATACCTATGCAGGAGGAAGTTATTAAGAAAATTATGGACTGTGTTGAAATGAGTAAGTTGACATTTGAAATTAGAGAACAAGAAGATAAACAATTTTATATGATATGGGATTTGTTTTATCAATGGTTGGACAAAAACATATGGTAATGTAATAGACTAGATAATTCTGTGATAGAAATTTAATAGATTGATATAAAACATAATATAGACATATATAACCATTGGTTGAAAGTATAACATAAATTTTAAGATAAAATTTGGAATATCTTGTATAAAATGATGGAATAAATAGTTTAGTCATGGATGATTAATAACTGTTAAATATATAAGCATATGTTACTTTGACAATGTGAAAATTGATATAAACTGTAATGACTACAAAAGGATAGCACAAAAGATTTGTAACCAACTGACACACTATGTATATAAAATGGAAGATGGTTTTATGTTTTTATGTTTTGTATGTGTATGTTTGTTTTAAAAAATAAAAATTCTTTAAAAAACAGTATCTAACATTAAGATGCTGCTATAATATTTTATACTTAGAACAATCCATGTGCTATTAAGAAAAATTCCATCACAATTCCAATTTTTAAAAGATGCCAATATCCACTGCAGTTACATATCCATTGAATATTTTAAAAGATGCAAATATTCTCCAAATTAGATTTCTGTATGGATAATTTGTCAGTATCTTTGTAAATATTATTGTGTAACTCTTCATACCAGCAACGGAATATAACCTGATGCTTATTAATTCAGAGGTAAAGCCACTGTGTTCAGTAGAGTAGATATAGACAGTGTGACATGCACTTAATCTATGCCACTAAAATTGAATGAATGAATTCATTCATTCACAATTTATATGACTGCCTATATCATATGATGACTCTAGACAGCTCACAATAATTCATAAAATCCATAGTTAAAAATGAAATGCTTTTTCAGGGACTAAACTTCCCTGCAGCTCAAACTCTATCTCAGCTCAATGCTTTGGGAAACAGCCAGGTCTTCATAGCTTACCAGAGGACAAAATAGTAAGAATCCCTTGAATCTCAGATAGAATGCCATTCTAAAGAACTGGGGCAGACACTAAGAATGTACAAATGCAGCCTCTAAGGAGGAAATCTGGAGTATACGCATCCTGTCTAGTAGAATAGATTGGACAGATAATTTTTGGCTTAGAACTGGGAAAGGAAAACTGAACTGATTTCTTCAATGGCCAGGAAATAGCACTGATACTATAAATATCTATCACTCAACAAATGTCAGCAAGACTTTGTAAGTCTTAGAGACTATCCAATAAAGATGGCTCTGGACTAGTGATGTCAACTATTCTCATTTCTTTATATTTGTCATCTTTTTGATTCAGAGGACTTGTTTGTTTGAAAATCAGTTTAACGTTGCATGAACTCTACAGATATTAACTGCATTGGAATCAATGTTGTTAATACAAATGTATGTTATGCAAATTATGAAAAAATATATCCAGCAACAAACCCACATATTTATATTGCATAACATTCTCCAAACATTTCAACCAATAAAAATCAACAACTTCACTGCTCAGTCAATTCTAGTATCATGATAATTTAAGTGGCAGGAAGTATATACAGCAGTCTGGGAAGCAACAGCACAATGTTTTTGTATATCTTATTTTTTGTTTATTTTTGCCATAAAAGTTATGTCATTTTGAGGTTCCCCCTGCACAATTTCAAAAATTATAAAATAACTCTGCCTGCCAGGAGAAAAAATGCTGTTTATTATTTAAATTAACCAATGTGGCCATTCTGTATTGAAAGTTTATTTGCTTGCCTAAAAATGTGCCTTTGGTCCAATTATTCTACCAGTACCATCCCCCCAAAAATAGTTTCAATGAAAACAACAACTGAATACTTTGAGTATGACTGGGCACTATAAAGACTCTATGGCAGAAGGCATTGTTGGTTTATGCTATTACAGTGCTTTTCTATTTAAAGAATGGCGAGTCACATTGTGGTGTGGTAGCAGTTTATTCATATGGATCAAAAGCTAGCAGATAATTAAAGGGATTCATTTGGTGCTAGAAAAATTCCCTTCCATGAATTCCAGACATAGATTAAATCAAGATTTTTAATATTCTAGGCAAGATGCAGGATTTTACCTTTCAAGAGTTTTACTGTGGGGCTTTCACAGTAGCATATTCAAAAGAATGTGAAACAATGAACTCCTCACTGCTGCCTAATTGCTCTGTTGTGGGAGGCTACAGGCTAAACATTCAATTGAATATTACCACCCAACTGTTTTCCTAATTACAAATCATTACACTGAGAAGATTTTATAGTTAAGATAGAAAGAAAATATATGTAAAAACAACCCAAAATATTGCTAAATACTTAGAAATTAAATATAGGGTCAGAGAAATTCTAAATAGCTGTTCGGTTAGAATGCAAGCAGAAGTCCTCACTACCATCATGAAGTTATACTACATGTTATTTAGCTCTATAATAAAATCATTTCTGTAATACCAACATGTAAAAATCTGTCAGGACTTCAACTGAGGAATATTCTTAATAAAATGACAGGTGATGTGTTGTTACTAAGCTCTTTGCAACAGTTAAATCTGGCTTTGATACAGGACCTGGAATAAAATACATCCTCACTAGGCTAGGGCTGTTTGTTCTAGGTGCTAAATAGAGACCACCAAAATGAATATAAGAAAACAGAGAAGCAGATGAATAGTATTTTAGCCAAATCAGACTTGAAGCTGAGTTGATGGAAGATTTCTATACATTTGGATGACCTTCTCACTAAATAAGGCTTAATGAGCATCATCAAAGTAAGTGCAGAGTCGTTACAGCCTTCAGTACAAAACCTTCTGTTTGCAATGTAAACATAAATAATACAGAAATGAAATGTTTTCAGATGAGAATACATTTGTCATCTCATTTTTTAATAGCATACCATAGAGATTTAACTCTTTTCAAGTCTGTTGTCTTTTCCATCATTGTAGTCTTCTAAGCTTAGAATGGTGACTTTCATCAGGAAAATAATATGGGGGAAAAGGTTAAAAATCTCCAAGCAGTTATTCACAGAGGTTTTCAGCAAAATATGCACGGCAATGAAAATTTGAGAAATGTGATTAAATGCCCCTCCGATACAACCATAAAAGAAAAGTAACACTCCCAAGGAAATGCATATGCTTTTACAGAATGCTGGTTTCCATCCTTTTGCAGAAAACTGTACTGGGATTTAACTATAAGTAAAATATTGCTGTCTACACCCACTCCCTGAAAATTCCATGGAGAAAGTTTCAGAAATTTCAGAATACAATTTACCTATGGAAGCTTCCAAATAGTGTTATGTTGGTCTTTCCACTAGCATTATAATGGTTAGTCTCATGATAATAAACATCAGTCAAATATTTAGCCTGGATTTGATGTTTTTATCCACCCATCAGGTATAAGGACTTGAGATAGGCAGTTATTGTTTTTTTATGTTATTAAAGCTATTGTTGTAGGGTGTCAGCTGTTTGAAGCTGCCTTTTTCAATTGATTGATGGTGATTTTGTCAATACCCGTAGTGTTGAAGAGTTGCTATAGTTGTTTTGAGATTGCACTTAAGGCATCTAATATTACTGATACTATCTATTTTCTTCTGCCCCAGTCTATCAATTTGTTGGTCTTTATAATTTGTGATTTTCTCAAATTCTTTTCTCTTCTCTTCTGCTGTTTCCTGGTACTGCAGCATCCATTGTTCAGACATTTTCATCTTTCTTATTGACAATTGGTAATAATATGTGTTATGTGCTTGTCCGAGCACTGTATCTTCTTCCTTTTCTATTACTTTGTTTTGTGGTCCTACCAGTTCTTGCTTGTCGACAAAAAGTAATATTTCTTGCAAGTATTCCAATGCTCCATTGATACTTTGTCATGCTATATTGTTTGTAGTCAGTCAATGTGACTGTGTTGCAGCAGCTAAATAGGTGGTCCATTGTTTTCTCAGCTTCATTGCAGAGGTAGCATTTGCTGTCTGTTGCTATCTTCTCAGTTCTGGCTTTGTATGCTTTTGTTCTAGACTCTCTAGAGACTTGATTTTGTGCAGCCAGAATTAGCTCCTCTGTTTCTTTCTTCAACTTTCCTGCTCTTAGCCATTGCCAGATATTGTAATTATCTGCTTTGTTTCTGAGTCCTTCCCAAGGACCTGGGATAAGCAGATGTTGTTTGATGAGGTTAAGAGCATTATTTTAATTGTGGCTTGCCACACAATCAGCCAGATATTTAGACTGCATTTGGCATTATTATTCATCTATCAAGTCCTTCCCAAGGACCTGAGATATGCAGATGTTATTGTCTGATGGTGTTAAAATTACCACTGTAGGTTGTAAGTTGTTCTAAATAAACATACCTTTTGCAATTGACATGGTGATTATAGTTTTATCACACATTCAGCCAGATTTTCAGACTGGATTTGGCATTTTTATCTATCTACTGTATCAAGTTCCTTCTAAGAACCTGAGATAGGCAGATGTGGATGTTTGATGGTGTTATAGATATTATTGCAGGAAGTTCCAAATAAAGCTGCCTTTACTTTACTATCAAACCTTTACTATTGAATCTTCTCAAGGATTAGAATAGGCAGATGTCAATGTTTGACGGTGTTAGATGGATTATCACAGAATGTAAGCTGTTCCAAAGCTGCCTCTTGCAATTGACCGGTGGTGAATTTGTCTAGGCTGATGGTATTGAAGTGGTGTTCCAAGTGTTTTGGACTGTACTCAAGGTGCCTATTGGTACTACCTTTGTTTTCTTTTGCCACAATTGTTCTATTTTTATTTGTAAGTATTTTTGTTATCTTATCCAATTCTTTCTCTTCTACTCTGTTGTCTCCAGATAGTGCCACATCCTCTATGAAGACTTTTTTTTTTGACAATTGTTAAGTCTGGGGTGTTATGTGGCAGATGCCCTTCTTCTGAATTCTGAAGTCCCAGGGCATTTCACTGTTTTCTATGACTTTCTCTACTTCATGTACCAACAGTTCTTGCTTGCAGGCAAATGTATTTCTTGCAGATCTTCTAGTACACCATTATTGTTAATTTCTCATGTTGTTGTTTATAATAAGATAAGATAAGAAGAACTTTACTGTCATTGTACAAGTACAACGAAACTGTGGTTGCATCCCAGCAACTGTTCGCAATATAATAAAACCAGAGCACTTAAAGATGAAGATAAGAAAAATAGAGTACCCGCATCTCCATTTGTAATTAGAGAGTACAATATCTACAAATATACACAAAACATACATCCAACACTACTGTGATGCTTTGATGAGTGTAATACACAAGAGATGGAAGTTATTATACATCTGAATGAGGTATTGCGATTTCACATCTTAATAAGGTAGTGACTTTGTATTTATTTGCGGTTCGGATGGCCCAGGGAAAGAAACTATTTGTTAGTCTAGTGGTGTGGGATTTTATTGACCTAAAGTGCCGTCCAGACAGCAGCAAGTAAAAAAGATAATCGTCTGCAAACTTTATGATGGTGTTTGTTGTGTGGCTTGGTGAGCAGTCAAAGGTGTACAAGGCATATAGCAGGGGGCTCAAGACACAACCCTGGGGGGAACCAGTACTGAGTGTAATAGTGGAAGAAAGGTGCGGGCCAAGTCTAACAGAATGTGATCTGTTTGTCAAAAAGTCCTTAATCCAGGAGCACGTGGGGGTGGGGAGCTGCAGATTATACAGTTTGGTTACTAGTATATCTGGGATGTTAGTGTTACACGCAGAGCTGTAGTCCACAATCAGTCTGTACAATCTTCTTGCAGCAGTTAACTGTGATCCACTGTTTATTCAGCTTTTTCACTGAGGTGGCATTTGCTAACTGTTGCTGTCTTCTCAATTATTTATTTATTTATTTTATTTTATTTTATTTGTGTCAATTGCTTACAAGATAATAGGTATAAGTAAAAATACAGTTATGAATACATGGATACATATAAGAAAAATAAAAAATAAAAGAAACAATAGGACAGGGACTTTGTATGCATTTGTAATTATGACTGTATGCATTTGTTCTTAAGGGATGATGAAGAAGATGAGCAAGATCTCACAAACTGATTATCTACAATGTCTTGATCTGGTTGCAAAAATTATAGTTGGAAGCTTTGCTACCAGTTTGGTTTTGAATGCAACAAAAAATACTGGGAACACCAAATTGTCAATGTTTTCAAAAATGAACAGGTCAAGATCTTGTGGAAATTTTGAATCCAAACAGACAGAAATCTCATGCTTATGATGGTCTGTGTCCCAGAGTCACGCGATCCCCCTTTACAATGTGACAACAAAGTCCACAGGGAAGCTGGATTCACTTAATGACCACGTGACCTAAGAGCTGCAACTATTCGCTTAACAATGGTGGCAAGAATGATTATAAAATGAATGAAAGCTAACTGAACAACTGTCTCTCTCAGCAATGGAGATTCAAGGCACAATGGTGGACATATAGAAAGTTGAGTGGTATCCTTTCCCTTCCCTTACAAGTGTGTCAATCATCTTTGCACTCAAATTCTCAATCTGGTTCACAGTGACTGACGTCCACTGTTGGAGGATGGATTGAGTTAAAATGCATTGAAACACACCTTAACAATGCTCTTGCTTAGCAACCAAAATTTTGGGTTCAATTGTGGTCATAAGTTGAGGGATATATCTGCCTTCCTCTGCACAGCAGCCTTATCCTAGTAAACTTCTTCCCATTTCTGGGAATTTTCCTCTCTGTTATAGGCACCAAAATAATGATGATATAGGGTCTTCTGCTGGAGCAGGGCGTTGGACTAGATGACCTCTGGGGTTCCTTCTAGTCCTGGATTGTTGTGCTGTTTCAAAGCGTCCTGTGAAGCTGCGTCTAGTGCCAGGGTTTGTGGTTTCTTTTTCTCCCCCTCCCTCCCTCCTTCCCTCTATCCATCCATCTATTTTTCCTTCCCTTTCCTCTTCCTTCCTCCCTTCCCCCCCTCTTTCTTTGTTTCCCTTTTCTTTCCTTCTTTCTCTTTCTCTCTCTCTCTCCCTTTTCTTTCTTTCTTGTCTCCCTTCTCCTTCTCTTTCTCTCTCATTCTCTCTTTCTCCCTTCCTTTCCTACTTCCCTCTGTCCTTTTAAGGCTAAGATACCCACTCGAAACAAAAACTCCTTTAGATGAAACCAGCTTATTTATGCCCACCACCCCCAGCTCTTCCCTTCCCATTTGGTGTCAGAGAGGCAGCATTAGGTACTGGGGAGCTTCCACCCACTCCCTTTCTTTCTCCTAATAAGCGCCTGAGGCTGTTGGTTGCAGCACCTCCCCCAAAGGCCCCCAGTCCCTGCATCAATCATGCCATGGCTTCTGGCTGCCAGGTTTGGCAGTCAGCCAATTGGCTGGTGATGAACTGTCCTGTGTGCCCCAAATGAACCGTATTTTGGCAAATGGGCCACGCCTAAGGGCGTGTGACGGAGGGGCCCAGGCTCATTGGCCAGGGTGAAAGGATGGGGTAGGCCAGCCAAGGAGAAAAGCTGGAGATTAATGCATGGAGGCAGAACCCTGGAGGAGAAGCAGGCACAGCCAACGGTAGGAGCCTTAAAGTCCTAGACCCATACCAATAGCAGTAGGAACTTTGAATGCAATCCCAAAACTACTGGAGTACCACTTGAACATCATCGGCATTGACAATTCACCATCAATCATTTGCAAAACTTAGCTTTACTAGGAATAGTTTACTATTCAATAGTAGTAACTGTGAGAGGCATTTCGGAGCCCTAGCGGACAACCATTTAAATATGAGCTGGCAGTGTGCAGCAGCTGCCAAAAAAGCCAACATAGTTCTAGGCTGCAGAAAAAGAGGGATAGAATCAAAATCATGTGAAGTGTTAATACCACTTTATAACACCTTGGTAAGGCCACACTTGGAATACTACATTCAGTTTTGGTTGCCTTGATGTAAAAAAGATGTTGAGACTCTAGAAAGAGCGCAGAGAAGAGCAACGAAGATGATAAGGGGACTGGACACTAAAACATATGAAGAATGGTTGCACGAATTGGGTATGTCTAGTCTAATGAAAAGAAGGACTAGGGGAGACATGATAGCAGTGTTTCAATATCTCAGGGGCTGCCACAAAGAAGAGGGAGTCCAGCTATTCTCCAAAGCACATGAGGGCAGGACAAGAAGCAATGGGTGGAAACTAATCAAGGAGAGAAGCAACTTAGAACTAAGGAGTGTTTCAATATCTCAGGGGCTGCTACAAAGAAGAGGGAGTCAAGCTATTCTCCAAAGCACATGAGGGCAGGACAAGAAGCAATGGGTGGAAACTAGTCAAGGAGAAAAGCAACTTAGAACTAAGGAGAAATTTCCTGACCGTTAGAACAATTAATCAGTGGAACAACTTGCCTTCAGAAGTTATGAATGCTGCAACACTGGAAGTTTTTAAAAAGATATTGGATAACCATTTGTCTGAAGTGGTGTAGGGTTTCCTGCCTAGGCAGCGGGTTGGGCTAGAAGACTTCCAAGGTCCCTTCCAATTCTGTTATTTTATTCTATTCTAAAAAATGGACATCTTGTGACAATATTTGTGATACCATCAAACATCCACATCTGCCTATCCCAGGTCCTTGGAAAAGACTGGTCAGGTAGACAAATACAGTCTGAGCATCTGGCTGATTGTGCGACCAATTATAATAAAAATAATGCCACCTGACTCCCAATGACTCTGAAAAGTTACGAATAAAACATTGCAGACAAGAAGAAAACAAAAAACCTAAAACAATAATATACAAAAGAAGAACACAAGAAAACCCTAAACAATAATACATAAAATTGAGGAGTAAAGTTGGCAGGGATAACAACTCCAGATGGGAGCAAAAGAAGCAAATCCACACAAAGAAAGCTCCAAAGAAAGAAATTCCAACTTATAAAATTCCTTTTAGATAGATGTTGATTTTTTTTTCTTTTTAAAAAATATAGATGTGTTTTAAACATGAGTGACGTGGCTTCCAATGAATGTATTCTATGGGATCTTCTTCCAATGTAGTTTTTGTTCATGAAGAGATTCCAGTTTAAGAATTCTGTAATACTGATTTAATTTAAAAATATCATTTAGGTATTTGATAAAGATACTGATGAATTCAAAATGTGAAGCGTGGAATGTTTTTTCCGTGATATTATTTTGTATCACAAAACCAGTATCTTGCTTCTTGCAGATAAGCCTTGAAAATAATGGAGTTTAAATGAAGGGTTTTCTTATGTGAGATCACAGATCACAACAAAATGCAAATATTTATATAAGAATTCTTTGTGTTATGTACTTCCACAGTATTTGTATTTCTGAATATGGTTTTATTTTAGAAAGACAAAGTTGGAAAGCCGAAGTTTGCCTTCCTTTCTAAAAAAGCTTTTATTACAGTCTTAAATACTTAAATCAAAATCCATTTTTAAAAAGAGTTTATGACAAGGCAACAAAATGTACTGTTTCTATTATGTCAGCCTTGTAAATAAGACAATAGTAGATAACTTGGAAAATGAGGTTAGTAACACAAGTATAAATATTAGCAATTTAGTAAAAGATTTGTATCATGAACTATCTTTTTTTTAAAGTTCTCTTCAGGAAGAATTCTGAATGTAAGGTAAAAGTCTATCTTCCCCTCAGTTTAAATCAGATCACACCATTTTAATGGCTGTGGAGGAAACTTTCTTTTCTTCATAGATCATTGGAAATCAAATAGGTGGTTAACGATAAGTAAGGTAAGGTAAATCTATCTCCCCCTCACAGTTAAAATCAGATCACCCCATTTCCAATGGCTATGGAGGAGACTTTATTTTCTTCACAGATTATGTGGAAACCAAATAGGTGGTTAAAGATGAGTAAATCATCATTAGGCACTTTTACCTGCATGAAATTTGTATATTCATTGATATTAAACTTGTATATGTCAAGCAGACCAGCTGTTCAATGCAAGACTCTTTTAAATGAAGCTCATTTCTCTTACAACTCATACATACAAAATCGTTTGAACAAAAAATGTGCTAGACTTTGAAGAGCAGCACACCTCTTCAGCTAAAACCAATGGAAAAGAATAAACCTTCTTTGATTCTCCAGGAGTCTTTATAGCCAAGATCAAGCAAGAAAAATTCTACAGAGAAAAACTAAAGTAATGATCAGGAGGCAATGGATAATTTCTGCAGACAGGTACTACAGAAACTTAAGTCATCCATGGTAAGGAAGATTTGTGGCTCTGATTTATCTTAGAATAATCTATTATGATATGTTCACAGATTATTAACCAGGAAAATATAGAAAACATCAGGAGATTCACATAATTCTCATTACTGAATATATTATTCTACTCTTCTTTTCCAGAATAGTGTTTTTGGATTTGTAATCTGACATATCTGCATTTTGCTTCAGCAACAATTTTGAACTCTCCTTAATCTTGATAAGGGGGAACCCCACTTTGCTAAAAGTATGATATACATCTTGCTTTGGGTTAATATCATTCATATCTGAATTGGTTAACTGCAATAGTGAAGATGGAAGAAGAACTGATCTTCTGCTAGTCTGATTAAAATACAGCAAATAAATTGGTATCAATCTGTCATGGTTTGGCAAATGTGACCAGGTCTTAAGGAATCAAAGCCAATTGTTAAGATGCCTTCTGCATGTTATTCAAAGACTGACAGCAGGCCACTTCTCTAGAGAAGGCAGTTTTTGTACTTCATATATCTTGTTTGAAAGCAACCACCACCTTGGGTGGAGTCCCAAAACAACTGGAGCATCACTTGAACACCATAGGCATTGACAAATTTGCCAGTCAATTGCAGAAGGCAGCTTCACTTGGAACAGCTTCCATCCTGCAGCGGTATCTGTAACACCATCAAACATCCAGGTCCTTGATAAGGACTCAATTGGTAGATAAAAATGCCAAACCCAGTCTGAACATTGACTGTGATAATAATAATAATAATAATAATAATAATAATAATAATAATAATAATAATAATAATAATAATAATAATAATAATAATAATAATCATAGTTCTCACTTCCTGCTTGGTTAATGAACATCCAAAGTAATGGTGCTGAAAAAAGAAATTTGCAACTGATCTTCAAACATGTAGCCATCACTGCATCTCTAAAGTCACATGACCATGATTTGGCAACCAATGGGCATTTATGGCAGTTGCAGTATCTTCCAGGCGTATGACTATAGTTGCCATATGCAACTTGATAACTTGAAGTGGGGTAGTTTGTTGAAAGGCTTCAACAAACGAAGTGGGGAAGTCAGCAGGACCTGGAAGTTACAGTCATGTGACATCACGTTTAATGGTTATGGGTAGTTTGCTTTACGATTGCAGCTGTGACTGACATCATCATATGCTGGGCATAATCATGTGATATATTGCTCTAACAACTTCCAGCCCCAACTGTGGTAAATAAATAAGGAATCCTTGTAGTAGCAACATTATAATAGTATCTTTAGTGATCTTAAATCTTGAAGAAAATAAAATAGTCAATATCAAATCCAAACAGATATAATAAACTGTTAAGACTATGTGTAAATAACAACAACTATTACATAATATTACTGATTGTCTGTAGCAAACTGTATAGGCTGTGTTTGTGTGAAACACTTGGAGCATTACTATGCATCTGAAAGTCTTTATAAATTAAGAGTTTGTATAAAATTTGTTTCTGCCATTTCCATCCCTATGGTTTTGTTTGTCCTCAGTCACTGCTAAATGATTGTGAACATTCTATTTATTTACAAGCAAGGTTGCCGATTTTCTTTCCTGGCTTATCAGCATATCACTTGATAGTGTGCAAAACATCCACAATCCACTGAAGCAAGAATACAGAGATTATCACTTCAGAATTCTATCTGGACTTCTGAAGGATAACTTTTATGTTCTTCCACTCATTGTCATTTTGGAAGGAAAATGTAAAATAAAGAAACCCTAAGGTAAAGACAGTCCAGGAAAAAAGAAGCAGCATTTGCCAAACTTGTGCAGTTAAGATTATTGTATAGATATCAAGAAAGAAGAGCCAGACAGACTGTCAGGAAGAATGGCAAACTAATTCTGAAAATTTGACCAAGAAAACTGTAGATACTATCCCAGGTAGTTGCCTGGAGTCAGCACAGACCTGAAGGAGTCCACACACATTCTCTTATTTTTTGTTTGTCTGTCTGTCTGTCATACACAGCACAATAATGAAACTGGTTAGTTGTTGGGGTACCATATTTTTTTATTTTGCAGTAGCAGACAATAAATCCAACTGACAAATATAGGGAATCTGGCAGTTTAATATCTTTCACTCCTTTCTGGACAATGCAATAGAAAACTCAGGGGTATTTTATTTAAAGATAAAAACACATTCCAGAAAATCATTATAGCAGAAGAGTACAAATGTATCTCCTCTTGGGGGCCAAATGATAAAACAGTTACAATCAAACATGACTGTACCATTGTAAATTGGAAGTGTTATAGGACTGTAACATGCACATTAGCCAATCACAATTTAATCTGAAATCCAGAAAATTGGATTAATTCAATTAATTATGGATGACCACATCTACTGCTACAGTATAATGAAAGTTAAAAGATGTGGCACACAATGACAGAAAAAACTTCTCCCTAACTTCTGTTTATTCATGCAAAATTGAAAAATAATAATCCTAATCTATTTTGGTATTATCTATGCCTAAAATGCTCAAAGTGTCTGGACTTCTCATAGTGTCTTCTTCCCACTCATTTATAACTTTATTACTGTAAATGGGAATAGCATCCACAATCCTTTAAAAAATTCAAATACCAAACCAGCCAATAATGTTGCCAATCGTTTATTGATGCTATCTAACAATGAATCTCCAGGAGTCTTTTACAATCTTGTCCACAGGTGCTAAAATTAAACCTGGGAATCTTCTGTTTTCAAAAGCATGAGTAATATTACAAAAACTATGGTAGAAATACAAACACTGTGTTGATCAAATGTTAATCACTGCTAATTCTCAACTCTCTAATTATAAATGCCTATGGTTGTATTTTCAAAACCTTATTGGAAACTACTACAAGATACACCACAAAATACATATTTGTCTACCCCAAACTCCAGGGATTCATAGATTGGTTGCAAGGGAAGACTAAGTTTACCCATTACAAAGATGGTTCTACATTTCTGTTCTAGGAGAAAGCCATCTTCCCTACAGACAATTCAATTTATCTTACAATTGACAGTCATACAAACACAGATGTGGAATAGAGATTTACAAAGTTATTGAAACTTTTTAACAAGTAAAGTGCATCTTTACTTAGCTACACCAGAATGAGGAATAAAGGGGTTTACATATGTTCCAATTCTAAACCTATCAATCAAACCCATGTTATTCCTTTGGGAGCTTATTTACATGCATATTTATCAGCCTCACATGCTAATTCCCTGCTGTTTTATGCCTGCGAGGCATGTTTATGAGTCATAATTGTTGATCTCATTTGATGTATTTCACTGAAGTAAGACATTATTCAGTTATGTGGCCTAATGTCAATGAATTACGATGACCTGATCTTCCAAATGCATTTTGCTCTTTAATTTTTATTAGAGCATAAGTTATGCAGACGAAAAAATACTTTAAAATCTAACATCAAATGAACTTTCAGTGGTTTACTTAATCATTTCATATACAATATTTCTTCACTTAGACCATTTGAGACAGTAATAGCTATTGTCTTTAATTCCCTGCTTCTGATATAAAATCTGACACACACACGTATGTATTTGTGCAGCAACTGTCTTGGGGCCAAATGTGGGTTTCTAATTTATTCTTATAGTGTGGCAGCTGTTGCTATGTTGTTCTCATCTGCGATGTGGAAGCAAATGAAAAAATGCCCATTCTATAAATACAACAGGCCTTTTCTCCAAGTAGATGTATATCCATGTGGACAAGAGGGTGAAAAGGGGGCTATGTAAATGAAGAACTATATGATATTACAGATAAGATATATAGATCTGATTGCCACAATTTAAAAGTTAGAGATTAGGATGAAAGAAAACATATAAGAAAATAATTTATATTATTCAGAGATACTAAGAAATTATTTATTGACATGGGCCTTGATACAATCATATGCATGTCCAGGGTCCCACTCAACATACACCAATGCTATCAGCTTTAAGTGTATCAATCAGCTACAGAAAACAACCTAATGTCACAATATTTCTACTTCTTTAAAAAAGTGATCAGCATTATCAAAGCAATATTGTTTGTTCCCTAATACAAACATTAATGAGGGAGACAGCATTAGTGAGGGAGAAGGTGAAGAAAAGACTATTAAAAAAACTGAGAAAGCCACAATAATTATAGACTGTTACAAGTGAAGAATTAGTTAATATCAAACATAAGAGGGGATATAAATTTAACTGCTAACATTAAGATAAGATTCTTTTATTATCAGATTTTATTATATAGCCAACCTATTTTTACTTCTCTAAAAGTGAAATTATCATTGTCAAAGCCAATACTGCTTGCTCCCAGTCATAAGTATTTTAGTTTAGTTTACTGTGTTGTCATTGCACCTTATACAATGAAATCAAACCATTTTCAGTGCACATCATGACCATGACCATGAAAATAAACACAAACACACATCCTTCACCCTCTACACATTGAACCAAAATCCCCAACACCCACCAATACTGCACTATGCAGCAGAATTCAAAAGAGCTACTGGCCTGGAATAGAAGCTGTTTTTAAGTCTATTTGTCCTTGTTTTTATTATTCTGTACCGTCTGCCACATGGTAATAGTTTTTTAAAAAGGGTGCCCAGAATGAGATGGATCTTTGAGAATGTTTTGAACTTTCTTAAGGCAGCGGGAGATATAAAGCTCTTCCAAAGAGGGGAGAGGGCAACCAATGACCTTCTGGGCAATGATATTAACCCTCTGGAGTGCTTTCCTATCTGCCACTGTGCAATTGGCAAACCATACAGAGGTGCAGTAAGTTAAAATATTCTCTATGGTGCAGTGGTAGAAGGTCACCAGCAGTTTTTCATTCAGTGGTTGTTTTCTGAAAAGTCTCAGGTAGTATAATCTCTGCTGGGCCCTTTTGACCAGGGCTGCAATGTGAGCACCACAGGTCAGGTCCTCTTTTATAGTAATACCCAGAAACTTAAAACTGGCCACTTGCTCTACTCGGTCTTCATTGATAAGCAAGGGCTGGATAATTTGTTCCAATAACTCAAATAATACAATCATCCTTTCTCTTGTCATTCATCCATCCATCTTCATCCATACATTTGACAAAATGGACAGCTATTAGATAATATACTATAGATAATAGCAATATTTTCACTTAGCAATATTTTGAGTATCAAGTTTTACTAAAAAAGGCCAAGAGAAGAATAAAACAAAGGAAATAGAATATTACACATATTAGCCCTTAACACAGGGATATATTGTGTATAATTAAGTCAAAATCATTTAAAGAAAAATATGTATTCTTATTTAACAATTGCCTTTTTTCAATTTATTAGATACTTATTTGTGTAAAATGGAAAAAAAATACCCATATGTTTGTCATTTTGTTTCTTTCATCAAGATCCTATAGTTATTGTTTACTTTTTAATTCAAAAATTTAAGAGCTTTGTTATGAAGGGGGAGGAATCATAAATCTGTCTATTAGCAGACATTTCTACCTTGTGCTCAGATGAATTCTCATCAAATTTGATTTGCTGACTGGTGGCCAGAACAGATGTTGTCTTAATGGAAGAGAGAAGAAAATTAAGTGTGTTGAGCCACTGAGCCACTTTTGAATTTCTATGGCTCAGTTTGTCAGCTCCTCTAATATGGAAAATATTAGGATGCTTTTGCCAAATAAATATTAAAATTGGGAGTAGTGGACCCACTTCAAACTGCGAAGAACAGACACAAGGGGAATAGTTGAACTTTTGCTCAGAACTGTTTGCTGATGTCTCATTTGATGAAGCTATGGAAGTTGCTTCTCATATGAAAAGAGCAATTGAAGGGGCACAATTTTGAGGTGCACTAATCTAGTCCTATTCGCATTTTCTCTATACTTTTGCAATTTACTTTATAAATGTTTGATGTGATCATATTCTTCAGTTAAGTCTTTTATCATGTTTAAATAGAGTTTAACATTTTTTAGCTCATTGGTACACAAGAATCAATACATTCTAGGCTTTTATTTAAGCAGGGTTTTTCCTATTCACTTTTTAAACACTGAAAAATATGCTGCTCATATTATAAATATGATTGCTGGTTATTCATATTAGCCATAGCAAACTACTTTTAAGGAGTAAAATAGTATGTGCACACTGTAACTCTATATAAGTTTAGATTAGGTCTACTTGCTGCTCAAGAGAAACTTCTATTCTGTAACAAATTTTGGGGAGAAATCCATACATTTTACCCATTGAACAGATTATATCTGCAGTACTAAGTCAGACATCTAAACAAAGTTTCCTCTGGATTTATATAGATTCACAGATATTTTTTTTAATCTTGTGAATTTTGATGTAAGTTGCTTATTATTATTATTGTATTATATATTTACCTTTAGAATTAGATACTTCCTTGCTACGTAGCATATTGGGTAGGAAGGGATTTCCAGTCTTGGGTGAGTAAAACATCTTAGAAGAGTTCAGTCTTGGAAGAGTTCAGTCTTTGAACTGAACTCTTCCCATGTAAAGTTTAGAGTCTTTTAAGTCTTCCATGGATTTTAACAGCGTTTAGCCTTGGTGTGGGGGCAGAATGTCAATCTCATTACTATCTTGAGGATTTGATTGTTGTCTATGTGAAAAATACGACCTGCAAGTTGTGCAGTCTTCTATGCGTGACAATATTATGTAGTTTGCAGTAGAAACTCTTTTGGAACATTTTTTTATTTGTAATTTGCTCAAAATAGTGAATAGAATAGAATAGAATAGAATAGAATAGAATAGAATAGAATAGAATAGAATAGAATAGAATAGAACAGAATTCTTTATTGGCCAAGTATGGTTGGACACACAAGGAATTTGTCTTGGTGCAAATACTCTCAGTATAAATAAAAGAAAAGATACATTCATCAAGAGTCGTAAGGTACAACATTTAATGATAGTCATAGATTAAAATGAATGTTCTACCTAAATTGTTATACCTATTCCAAACGATCCCTATATTATTAGACAATTTTTTTTTCAAAGAGTTGGACAAAATTATTATCAAATTCATATGGGCAAGCAAGAAATCACGTATTAAAACAACCTACCTACAAGATAATAAAAGCAGAGGCTTTGGACTCCCTGCCTGGGAGACCTATTATAGAGCACAGTGTTAGTGCGGATAAAGGATTGGATCAAATTAGAAAATAAAAGAATTCTAACACTAGAGGGTTACAACTTACAAGTAGGGTGGCATGCCTTCTTGTGGAACCCGAATAGTAAAAGCCATTCATATTTCCATAGACATACTTTACGTAAATCTTTGATTTAAACCTGGACAGATATCAGGAGAAATCACTATATTAAAGTCCCAACATGGTTTTCAACAATGGAGGCAATGGATATACATTGGATATTAGCAAAAAGCTTAAATATCATCAAATTTTAGACAAGGGAAACTTAAATCAATCCAAGACTTAGAAAATCAAGAAATAATTATTGATCATTGGTCATATTTCAAAATAGCAATGAGATATGAGAAGGACTTAAAAGAATTTGGACCAGAAACAAAAAATACGCAACTTGATAAGATACTTTTGGGCCCAGAAAAAAATATGATATCTAAACTATACAACTATTTACTAGAATATGAATTAGCCGAGGAAATCATGAAAGGACCAATGATGGCATGGGCAAAAAACTTTGGCCATAATATAGACCTAGACGATTGGGAAAAAATTTGGCAGAGAAATCTTACAATAACAAAATACTTTCTATGATAAAGAAAACTTATATAAAAGAAAAGAAAACTTATCTTATAAAGAAAACTTATATAAAATGATATATAGATGGCATCTAGCACCTTCCAGACTGGCAAAAATGTATCCAACAGTAAACCCAACCTGTTGGAAATGCAAGGGAAACCATGGCAGCTTTTTTCATCTCTGGTGGACATGCCCAGTGGTTAAAAATTTTTGGATCAGAATTAAAACTTGGATAGAGGAAATTGTCCAAGGTGGATTGGAGTGGGAACTTAAATTGTATCTCCTGGGCATTATCAAAGAAGGTTATTCCTCCAAAGTAAAGTATTTGATTATTCACATATTAACAGCGGCACAAATCTCACTGGCACAATACTGGAAAACGCCTAATATACCACCAATACATTTTATCATTCAAAAAATTTATGAATGTGCTAAAATGGAGAAGCTCACATTAAAATTAAAAGGAAAGGACGACTTGGAATTTTATTCCATTTGGGATAAATGGTACGATTGGCTAGTGCGCAAAAAGAAAGAAAGTGGGAACTAAGGGGGAAAAACGAATCTACAAAACATATTGCGACACATACCAAAAGACAGAAATTTACAAATGTTAGTTCTAGATCTCCTCGCTGTCTGATTAAGCAATAGATAGAATATATTTGTACAAACATATAATACAATCCAACAACAATTATTAATAATAGCTTATCATATTTTATAGAGTATAAACAACAGATAACCTATAGGATATAGGAAATAATTGCGACCTAATATTAATTATGAAATATTTAATTCACTATCAAATGTATTGAAGGAAAATTTAATCAGTTTTATCATAGAAAGTGCTGTGACGTTTGCTTGTATGATTTCTTGTCTTTCAATTTTGTATATTTGTATATTTTAACTTTTTGTATTTAATAAAGTTGTTTAATAATTAAAATAATGATAGTCATAGGATACAATAAGCAATCAAATCATACTAGGAAACAGACCATATAAATCGTAAGGATACAAGCAACAAAGTTATGGTCATACTGTCACAAGTGGGAGGGGATGGGTGATAAGGAGTGATGAAAAGATTAACAGTAATAGTAATGCAGACTTTGTAATAGTTGAACAGTACTGAGGGAATTATTTGTTTAGCAGAGTGATGGCTTTTGGGGAAAAACTGTCCTTGTGTCTAGTTGTTCTGGTGTGCAGTGCTCTATAGCGTCATTTTGAGGGTAGGAGTTGAAACAATTTATGTCCAGGATGTGAGGGGTCTATAGATATTTTCACAGCTCTCTTTTTGACTTGTGCAGTGCACAGCTCCTCGATTGAAGGCAGGTTGGTAGTAATTGTTTTTTCTGCAGTCCTAATTATCCTCTGAAGTCTGTGTCTGTCCTGTTGGGTTGCAGAGTCAAAGTTATAGAGGTGCAGGTGACAGACTCAATAATTCCTCTGTAGAACTAGATCAGTAGGTCCTTGGGCAGTTTGAGCTTTCTGAGTTGGCACAGAAAGAACATTCTTTGTTGTGCTTTTTTGATGACGTTTTTGATGTTAGGGGTATATTTTAGGTCTTGTGATATGATAGAACCTAGAAATTTGAAGGTCTCCACTGTTGATACTGTGTTGTCTAGTATTGTAAGAGGTGGTAGTATGGGAGGGTTTCTTCTAAAGTCTACCACCATTTTTACGGTTTTGAGTATGTTCAGTTACAGATTGTTCCAGTTACACCATGAGGCAACTTGTATAACCTCCTGTCTATAATGTGGATTTGTCGTTGTCTCGAATGAGACCAATCACTGTTGTATCATCTTTAGGATTCAATGAAAACCTATTTGTTAGAAGACATCAAGTGTTTTGTTAATACTTGCTGATGCATCCCAAGTCTCACTAGCATAAAGGGCTGGTGGAATTACTACATAGGCAAACAGAGCTTATGTTTCAGTTATATAAATGACAGGGACCACATTTTGTTCATCCGCTGGAAAACAACTATTGCTTTTCCAATGAAGCACTTGACATCCATCTCTACATCTCCATTTTGGTGATTACACTACTCAAAAAGGTAAACCTTTCTACTTCCTCAAGTGGCTATGATCTAAGTATGATTCCCCATATCAGTGCACTGGAGTTCACATACATGATTTTCAATTTCTTGGCACATATCCTAAGGCCAATTTTGGTTGCTTCTTCATCTAAGGCAGTCATCACTTGTAGTTTTGTCTCATCCTTAAGTAGGACAATATTCTTTGTAAACACAGGTTGCCAAGACAGTCTTGGTCATAATAATAAATGCTTTCCTGATGCATGATGTTTGTTGCATGCATGATGTTAATTGCATTATATCAGGGGTGTCAAATTCAAGGTCCGGGGGTCCGTTCCAGCCCACAGGGTGTTTAGATCTGGCCCACGGGCCCACCCTGGAAACAGCTAAGGACCATCCCACAATGCCTCTGACAGTGAAAAGGGAGCTTGGGAGGGCTGCACATGGCCCTCCCTGGCTCCATCTTGGGCTGTGATGGCCTCCTGCAACATTCTGCCAGCAAAAACTGAATCTGGGAGGGCCATCATGGATAAATCAAGTTTGACACCCTGCATTATATAAACAGTAATAAAATGTTTGAAAGGTCTATTTAACCAAAAGCCAGGATATAAATTCATATATGAAAAACTGCTAAAAATTGTACTATTTCAATGAATGCTACTTAATTTTTCTTTCTAAAACTATGTCATAAAGTAGTAGTTATCATGCCTCCCTAAGGATGTTGTATTTGTGGCAGCTATGAGTAACCTGTATCCAGGAGTGGGCTGCTGGTGGCTTGCAGGGGCTTGGGTGATCTCCTAACTAAGACTCAGTGGGCCTTGGTGAGCCCCCAAATCACACTCCTGGCTGGCCCAGCGCCACCCCCCCCCCCCCACCATACAAGGGGAGGAGAGAGATGAGAAAGAAAAAAGGGAATTCTCCTCTTTTCTCTCTCTCATCTCTCTCTTCTTGGTGTGTGCAAGCACACACACAAGAGTACCCTACTGGGCCGGGATCATGGCGACGGCAATGGTAACTCCTCCTCCCGCTGCTGCCACTGCACACTCACGTGAGTAGCCAGCCGCACTGCACAGGAAAGCCAGAACTCTTCCCTCCCTGCATTTGGCGGCAGTGGCAACAGCTGCTCCTCCCTTCCTGAGTCAATATGAAGGGGACTGTGGCTGGCGCTGAGCTGCCCATGAAGGACACAGAATCGTAAAAAGCAGCTGGTTGCAAATGAGAGAGAGAGAGAGAAGGGGGAGAGGGACACAGCAATGAGAAAGTGCTGGAGGGAGAGAATGAGGGAGAAGGAAAGGAGAGGGAAACAAATGAGAGAGAGAAGGAAGAGGAAGAAATAAAAGAAAGGAGAGAAAAAAACAAAGAGAGAAAGAGAAATGAGAGAGAGAGAAATGGGGAAATGATGGAGGGGAGAATGAAAGAGTAAAAAGAAACAAATGAGAGAGAGAAGAGGAAGAAAAAAGGTGAGAGATATAATTTATAGAATAACAAGGGACGAACCGATGATGTATAAGGAAAAGGAAATAATAACTCTGAAACAGATTCCCAGGAGAGTGAGAGAACGAAGGAAGGACTACCGATTCATGGCAACAATATTGATGAAAAGAAATATACTATTCAGATGGTTAGTACCAGAAGGGATGCTAGTGTCGTGGCAAGAGAAGAAAATCAAAGTGGACAATCTAGAGAAGGCTCAAGACTTATATGACCAATTTCTGGGAAGAGAAGGATAGCAGAGAGGAACTAGAGTCCAGAAGCCAGGAAGAGCATCAACAGGAACCAAAAGAAGGAGAACAGGAAGAAAGAAAGAAGGAAGAAAAGGAACAACAACAACAAGAAGAAGACTCAAGATCAAGACTAAGAACACAAAGAGATACAAGAGCTAATAGAAGACAAAGACAGATAAATAGAAGAATGGGAGAAGAAATCAAATTAATATCAATAAATATCAAGATTAAATTGCTGGCTAAAAGAAAGAGAACACTGGTAAAATTAGAGAAAAATAGTGTGCCTGCAGGAAGTGCACATTAAACAGCAAGATAAGAAATATTTAGAATATCCCAAATTAGGTAAATTATATATAGCATTAGCTGAGGAAAAAAGAAAAGGGATAGCAGTATACGTGAAGGAAGATAAAATTAATATATGCAGATATTAAGGGCAGAATGTTAATGATTGAAGTACCAATAGGATTAAAATCACTATTAGTAGTAATCTATGCACCGAATGAAAATCATAAAGACTTTTATAAAAAACTACACAAAAAAATTACAGAATTAGGACATAAGAATATTTGTATAGTGGAGGATTATAATGCAATACTGGACAACAAAAAAGTCTATGTAAGTGAGAAGAAAAATAAAAATAAAAATATTGTCAATAACATTCTTTGAAATGGGGGAAGAATTAAATTTAATAGACATTTGGAGAAAATTGAACCCAAAAGAAAAACAATTTACCTTTTACTCTAATCCGCACCAATCATGGTCAAGAATCAATATGGCCTGGATGAACAGGGACGTAGGGAAAGAAGTAGAAATAATTGAAATACTACCAAACACCCGGACAGATCATAATCCCCTGAAAATAGTTTGAAGGGGTAAACAAAAAACAAGAAGATGGACTTTAAATTCACAAATATTAAAAGGGAAAGAACTTGCCCAAAGACCCAAAGAAGTGTTTGAAAGAAGTGTTTCTCAAAGAAAATACAAAACATCAACATATAATAGCCTATGTGGCAAAAAGAAATAAAGAGAAGGGGAGACAATGTAATGTACTACAGGAAGAAATTAAAAATTTAGAAACACAATTGCAAGCAAAACCACAGAATGAGCAGATGAAAGGGGAGTTGATTCTAACAAACAAAACATAATTTAAACATTTTAAAACAAGAAGAAATTGTAAGGAATTTAAATCGGTAAAACAATTTTTTTTTTTGGAATAGGCTAACATACCGGGGAGGTGGTTGTTCTATAGATTAAAAAAAGAGAGAGAGAGAAAAGGATAGTAATCAAATTCAGGATGAAAATGGGAAGCTACAACATACGATGGAAGAAAAGAAAAAAGATTACATATAAATATTTTGAAGGCCTATATAAATGCAAATAAATAATAAATAATTAAATAATTATTAATCTTATTTGGGGACAAATAAGAGATTATTTGAAAAGGGAAGGGATAATGCCAATAACAGATGAAATGAAAGAAATGTTAAATAAAGAAATAACTTTAATAGAACTGAAACAAGCAGTGAAAAAACAGAAAAACAACAAAACTCCAGGTTCAGGTGTGCTTCCAGGGGAAATTTATAAAACAACGGGAGAACTAATAGAACCATTAATGCTAGAAGTGTACAATGATGTATTGATGAAAGCAAAATTACCAGATTCATGGAGAGAGGCATTTATATCCTTAATGCCAAAAGAAGGCATGGACAACGAACGAATTCAAAATTATAGGCCAATATCACTGAATGCCGATTATAAAATATTTACAACTGTAATAGCAGAAAGATTAAAAAAATATTAAACGAGTGCATACATCCAGATCAAAATGGGTTTCTTTCATCAAGACAAATCAGGAACAATACGAGGATAGTTATAAACCTATTAGAATATTACCAGCAGCATTTGTTTTTCTGGATGCATAAAAGGCCTTTGACAATCTGAGCTGGCAATTTATGATACAGCAAATCAAAAACATGAATCGAGGAGATAGATTCAAGAAAATGATAGAGTCCATATACTCCACCCAGAAGGCTAGTATACTACTAAATGGAGAAAATACAGAAACTTTTACAATAACAAAAGGGGGTAAGGCAGGGATGTCCACTGTCACCTCTGCTTTTCATCCTGATGCTAGAAATTTTATTAATTCAAATCAGACCGAATTTAGATATAAAAGGAACTAGAATAAAAAATGAGAAATATAAAATTCAAGAGTTTGCAGACGATCTGGTGTTCTTCATAAAAGACCCATTGAAGTTTGGAAAGAATTTAATTAGAGAATTAGAAAAATATGGAGAAGTATCAGGTCTCAAAATTAATAAAGAAAAGACTAAAATGTTAACTAAAAATTTAACGGAAGAACAGAAAACAGAATTAGAAAAGGTAATGGGACTCCAAATTGTAAAGAAAGTTAAATACCTAAGAATTTGGTTAACTGCAAAATGCTCAACGATAAAGGAAAATAATTACATGAAATTACTACATCAAATAAAGAAAGATTTAGAAAAATGGGGGAAATTACAATTATCACTATTAGGATGAGTTGCAGCGATTAAAATGAACATTTTACCAAAATTACTATACTTATTTCAAACAATCCCCACAAAATTAGACAAATTTTTTTTCAACAAATTAGATAAAATCACATTAAAATTTATATGGTTAGGAAAGAAAGCTAGAATAAAATAGCTTTACAGGACAGTAGAAACAGAGGTGACTTTCAACTCCCATATTGGGAACTATACTATAATGAGGCAGCACTAATTTGGATTAAGGAATGGATTTATTTGAGTAATAAAATAATATTAACTTTAGAAGGTCATGACTTACAGAGAGGGTAGCCTGCTCTTCTGTGGGAAAATAAAAATAAAAAACAAACATATTTTCACAGACATTTTATGAGAGAGTCCTTAATACAGATATGGAATAAAATTAGATGAAAACATTAAATAAAAATACCTATCAGGTTATCTACTACCGAGGCAATGATCTCCCAAAAGACATTGTATATGAGTAAAAAGGTTAGATATAGAGAAGTGTTAGACAAACGGAAAACTAAAAAACAAATCAGGAATGAAAAGAGCAGGGTATATTCATTGATTGGTGGCCATATTTATGCCTGGGTAGGCGTGGCTAGCGGGTCATGTGATGGGTGGGAGTGGTGTTGAGTTGGCCATCCCCACCCAAGCAGCATTAGTGCAGAGAGCCCCTTGCTAGAAAATTTGAAGATCACCCTGCCTGTATCCTGGGAAATTATTAAGATATTATCATAGATAGGCAAACCAATAGCCACATTTGCCCTTAACTCTTGTACAACTTTTTTTCAATGTTTGTAATGTTCTTTATAACTTTTATGTGTGTTCTTTTAATTCTTGACCAAGAGCTGGCCAGACATGAGGTAAAATGGGTGGCTATAAAAATGTTTTGCACACGAACATGGAAATTAATAAAATATTTGTAACAATAATAGTAAAATACAGAAGAAAAAGTGTCTTACTTTAGAATGTTCTTTCAAGCTTCACTGAAATAAAGTACCCAAAATGTTCCGAACATTCTGAAGTATTAAAAATGATCAATATAGTAAATGGAAAACATTAGTCCCCAGCTCTTGCTCAGTTCATCAATTATACTAACTAAACCGTTTTTGAGACATGAAAAGAAAAGTTTTTGTATTAATCATGCATACCTCAAAACTGAGGTTGATATATCAACAACACATCTGAAATAAAAGAGAAATCTTTCATATTTTCAGTATGAAAATAATCTGGATTTGCAAATGAAAATGAGGCTATGCCAGAAAAATCTACTAAGAAATTAATATGATATCTTCTACCTATTTCACTGTATGAAACCATCATATGTTTTAAATGCTAGAAAACATTCTGAGAAAAATTGTGGTATTGTAGAAAATCAATTGCTTTCAATTGTAAATTACATATTCTAAATTGTTTATTGTACAATAAGGGTCAATCTTGGGAGCATTTTAAAAGTGATCACCTTATTTCAATTGTTTACATAAAATCAAAATGTATAAATTAATGTTCACTTGAGAACAGTGATATGATCTCTTCTACCTGTATTATGAATTGTCCATATACTACTTACCAATAGTTGCATAATTATTTTGTTTATTTTATTTTCTATAATCTCAGGTATTCATTTTTAATAATTATTAACACAGTTGCACTTTATTTCTTATACAACTTAAAATACAACTGCAACTTTTTAGATCGTGAATGGAGAATTTAAAATGTGTAAAAGGCCACCATAAAATGGGAAGAGGATGGTCATAAACTGCCAAATAAAAGAACTATATGAAGTAATGGATCTACTGGAAATTGGAAGGAAGACAGTAAGCTGTAAAGGAAGAATCACTGCAATATCTATAAGAAAGGCTTGCAAACTGAAGAGTTTTGCTCTAATGTACAATTTCAACATATGTTGTAGCAGATCAACAGACTATAGAAATGCTGTAGAGTTCTGGCTCCTGATGGATTACACTATATTTGGAAATTATATGCTTGTTCAATATTATAGTGCTATCTAATGATCCTAAAACACTCTGACCAGAGCACAACATTGAAACTCCTACATAGCCCAAGCAGGAAAATATATGTAAGAGTGTAGCTAAGAAAAGACATTCTCCCTTTAGTAAGCAAAACCTGCTCCCCAAAACAACTGAGACTGTTATTGCTATTGATTTAAATACTACTGAAAGAGATGTTTCAGCCTACTTAATATTTAGTAATATCTTAGTGATGTAATATATTTCATGCTGTAATATATCTAACAATAAAAAGAGTTACGAAGAATCATTATATTCCAAATATTTTATTAATAACAATGTTATTTTGGATGAAATTATGCAAACAATGGAGAAAATACTCAAATCTATTAGTATGTAAAAGTAAAATTTGCTTGATTAACAGATTTTACTTCTATAAAAATAACAATAAAGCATATAAAGGAAATTTAAATATCAGCTGCTATATGTTCTGCAGCTGATGGTGCTTTATTTTCCAACAATACAACTATGTGATTACTGATTCAGAGATATGAACAAATCTAAAAATCAGATCAAAATTAAACATGTTACTGGCTAATTAGAATGAACTTTGGAAAGTGTTCATCTTAAACTTAATAAAACATGCAAACAAGCACACACACACACACACACAAGATATATATATGTATGTATGTATGCATGCAATATATGGTGAACAAAACATCTGGATTTTTTTCATAGAATGGTATGAGATAAAAATCATGATTATTTCTTCTAAAAAGTCTATAAATAAAATGCTAAATAATATTTCTCAATATTGTTTTATTCTAGATTAGACTTCTATACAGCAAGATATTATTTTTCTCTTTTTAAGGGAAATAAATGCAATTTATATTTGTTGTGCTTTTACACACACACACTATGTTGGCATACCCTGAAGTTTTTTGTCACTCTATTCTACTTCTAATTGAATTACTAAAATATAAAAACAGACTTATGGAAGAAAAATAATCCACACTGAAAAAAATGTTAATAAAATTTAATTCCTGCTTGTGCCCAAAATACATTTATTTTGAGGAAAAACCTCATTTACAGTACCAATTTATTCATTTTATAAATCTATATTTTTATCCTTATTTTTAAATATTTTATTTATATACAAAATCATTTTATTTCACTTATTTTTGTAAAATAGTGAGCTTTTGTTAAATGTATGGATTTTTAAAACATTCATTAAATATAAGCATGATTAAGACAGTATAATCCAAAGTAGAGGTGAAAACTATCCAATGTGGCTATTTCATTTCATTACCATCTATGTTGTTCAAATTGATACAAATGGTCTCCTTCTGTTTCTAACTGTCGGCTTGTCTGATTAGTACAACTAATTATTCGGACTGGGAAGATCTCCTGTATCTAAATAGAAGATGTGCAGTTTGTAACCTGCTTAATTTGCCTTATGTCCTACATGGCCCTCAGTATGGTATTCATTAAGCTATCAGCTGTTTTGTTTATAAAAATGGAAATATAAGCATAGACAGATTTTTCTTTGTTTAAAAAAGCCACATAAATAATATGCACCTTGTTGAAAATGGCAAAAAAAAACCATCAGGTATGTGTCATGACAATCTTGTATTTCTTCATATTATATGTCCTAATGCAGTTACACTGAAAGACTTAAGATACTGGACTTAATGTTTAAAATAAGTTCAACATCTTTATTTAGACTTTTAAATTAAATTTAAATATTTTTGACAAATCAGGTTCAAATCCAGGGCATTTGATTTTATTTCATTTTCTTGGAACAGGTTTTTGAATTAAAATGCACAATTTGAGACTAGATGATATTACTAAATACACAAAGAATGGACTCAAATCTTTTATGTGCATACAGCTAACAACTTAATTTAAAAATTATAACTAATCTATTTAGCTGTATTTTTAATTGGAGAAACAGAAAACTTGTGGGAAAGCTGTATCTGGTTCTCAAACAATCATGACAAAACATTGATTTCTCAAGAATTTAAAGAATCTGAGCTGTCAGAACAAACCCTAAAAATAAAATATTATTTAAATCAATAATTTAACAACATAGATGCTATAATTTTATTTACCACTATATACATTATATGAAGAACAACAGATTTGCAGATGAGAACACTATACTTAAAAAGTAGAAGTTTTGATGGGCAAACTATTATTATCCACAACCATTGTTAAATGATTCATTCTACTGTGTTTTATAGGAGAAATTTTTACATTTATATAAATTATACATATAAATTGAAAGAACTGCCACAGGAATTTTATTACTGGATGTTTTCAAGTATACATCATTTTTATGTTGATTCTGTGGTGACTTCTGTACATGTCAATAATAGCCAAAATTAGGCCAATACCTCCTACATCAATAATCAAAAGCAAATAATTCTAAATAGGCATTTAAGCTTATCAGCTGATTTCAAATGCAATATCTTCAAAACCTAAATAATATTGAGACATGACCACATAAGTGGCACGATAGATGATAAATTAGTTCAGATACATTTTAAAATATTATTTAAACTATGGTTTTCCTGAAAAAAGGAAAAAGAGAAACAATGATGCTCACTGTGTTTTATGCTCCAATTTTTTACTATACATGAAAATATACAAGTGACTACAAAACAGGAGAACACTATTTAAGAAGCAAGTGACAGGAATAATTATTATCAGACATAAGTGGAGAAGTGATATTCCAATGGCCTTTGTCACTAGAAATCTGTAGCTGTTCAAGTAAAATCAAACTACACAGAAGCTATTATTAATAAATGACTATTAAAAGCTTGCTAAGTAGCATCTGGTGTTGTATGAAACAGAAGGAAGTTTTGATGCTATTTAGAGAGAATAAAATAAAGCAGACTGAATAAGTTTCAGTAGTGAATGTTCTACACAACTCTTAATTGTTCATAACTCAGTTTTCTAATCCAAACAAATATTTTGAGATATATTTTAATACCTATCACATTAAAATAAAATTTTCGTGTTTAATTTTTACCTTTTCTAATTGTTCCTTATAACCAAAGCAACTCCAATGATCTATTTCTTTCTGTAATCATATCAGGTGAGGAATTACGTCTCTACTTATATCTGGAATAATGATTTCTTTTATAATTAATATCTATCTGATGTGTTAAAAAAGAAATTATGTGCATATCTATCTCTTGCATAGCAAATCTAAATGTTTGGCTCATAGTCTAAACCACAAAAATATATAATTACATTAAATTATCTTAACACTGAATCACAAAAATACCAAAATCAGAATCAAAATCTTTATAAAATATAAATAAGGACTGATTTTTTTTTCAAGTCTTAACAGCCACATTGGATGTGTTTTCATTTTTGAATTTATACTGTTCCCTATCCAACTGCTTTAGCAATTATGCATCTTCTGTCTTGGTGAAGACATGGGAAAGCCCAAACTAGCCCTTCAAACTAGACAAGGTCAGGAAATAGATTATGCAAAGTTTACTGGAATTCTATTTTATTGATCATGATATAATAACTAAATCTAGAAATCCTGACAGAGATTCTTCATTTTTCTTCTTGTACCAAAGAGTCAAAATGGTTGAGTCAAGAATACTATAAATTCCATGGGATGGGTATGAAAAAAGTGCAAGTTCTACAGATGCAAATGTATTACTCCGTCTAGAAGATGAAAATGGAAAAACCTCAGTCATATATTTAAGACAATATGTTTCTCTATTCAATAAATACATGATGTACATGTAGAGACATTAAATGTATTCAGAATATCACCTCATTTCTGTGATATATGATTAATCTGACTAATGATGACTTATAGCTAATAATTAAAGACAATATTATTTGCAATCAGCCCAGAGCATTTTAAAAGATGGACCAAGAAACCAATTATATTTTAACTCATTGGAACAAATGGAACAACCCTCCATTCATATTTAAATAAATTAAATTTAAATAAATGGTAAAGGGGATATTTATAAAAAGACAATTTAATGCTATAAAGGTTGTTCAAATTGTGTGTGTGTGTGTGTGTGTGTGTGTGTGTGTGTGTGTATGTGTGTAATTTTACCATAATAAAAGACCATTACTTCAATATTGTTTTATAAAGAACAGTAGAGTGCTTTTTCTTCAACATAAATGGTCAATTTTAGCATGCTTTTTTCCATATAGTTTGACCCTCAATCAATGAAACCTGTATTATCCATATCTGAGCTGATACTGAATTTATCTTTTCTATCTTGGTTAAAATCCTTACTATCAAGCCACAAATTCTTAATTATCAGATGAAGATATAGAGTAGACTAATTTAAATTGTTACTTAAATGCACTGTAGCATATAAACAGTGGAGGATTTATGCATTGTACAAAGTACATGTCCCTTTTTTAATAAAACAATTGTAGCCACTTAATACTAATTCTAAATTTCAGTATTTGTGCTAAAAAAATTATACTAAAGTCCATCCTATTGTCAATATCCACAGCATGCTTTATTTAAAATAATAGTATAAAACTGAAATATTATAAATCTTGGCTGCATGTGGCATTAGATTAAAATGCAGTTTGTATTTCCCTGTAAAAAAAGTCATAGAGATGAAATAGATGCTTTATATAAAATATTTACATATAGAATGTAAAAATGTACCATGGTGGTTGGTAACCTTTATGACTTTGAGGAACCATATATTTACATATGTCTATCTTTGCATGTGCATATCTGTGTGTTGTGTATATATTTTTAACAGTTGACAGCTGTTTTAGAGCATACAGAGATGCCAAGCTGAATGAGGGTCTTGATTACTTCAAGATTAGCTATCTTAAGTTTCTATTCATTTTAAGTGTTGTTAGTGCGAAGAGTCATTAGTCACTTCCTTGTCTCATAGAACATCAGCATACATTTACATTGTTAATGAACATTTGGGGTAAATGAATTAATGGCTCTTTTAAACATCAATTCAAATACTAATAACTTTGTATGTCATAGCAATGTTAAAGTTAAAAAAACTATGAAGTCTTCCCTATATAGGTAACTAATTGTTCCTAGGCAAAAAGAAAAAGAAACAAACAAATAAAATAAAATATACTTGCTGAATGAAGTTAAAAATTATGAATTATAGCTAAAATATTCAAGAGATACTGATTTTTCTACTCTAAATAAAACGTTTTCAATTTTTGTTTAATGGATGCACAAGCAAACTTTTCCCAATATTTTAGCTTTAAAATATCATTTTTAAATATATATATATATTTAAAATAATATATATATATTAAAATATATGTATTATTTTATGTTAGATGTATAAAATAAATTAAAGTATAAAATATAATAACTTTGTGAGGCGATTTGAATTTTGAAGATCGTTTATTTTAGATAATTTAGATGCAAGAAAGTAGGCATTTCCTAAAGTTAACAATACGTATATGCACAATAAATTAAACTGTAATTTAAAAATGTAGGAATAGTCACTTTTATAAATGTTGCATTTGGTTTTTTCTTTCTGTTCAATTTTATTTGATTCTTGAGACTGCTTGGGCAAATTCCTGCAGTTTACTTTACGAGGTTTTTCATTGCCTCTTTTCTGGACTTGAGAAAAAAAATATTGGCCCAGGGTTCATATCCATGGTGACACTAGAATTCACATCTCCTGGTTTCTAGTATGGTGCCTTAACTACTACACTAACTGCATCTTTAAGTGTAGCATATTGATACAATAAAATGTCACATTCAATGTTCTTTAATATGTCTCATGACACATCATAGTAAAATTGATGAATATATGGTGTATATATGGTGAAAAAATACACACACACACACACACCCACACAAACACAGACAGAATGCTTCAAAAAGATAATCTGTAAATAGTACAAAGTTATCTCAGATAATTATTTCTGACATGTGCATTTCTTGACTAAAGAAATAAAGCCATAAACATATGAAGAAATAATTGCAAAATGAACTTTAAAGGAAAATGTTTGTAGCTCAGGATTCAAGAGCATTGTCCTACCTGAACGCTTCTTCTCAGCATGGCAATGGAGAGTCAGCAGATGGGTTGACACATGCCTTTCTGCCCAGAGCCTGAGTCCATAATCTTTGCCACACCCCTTGTCAACTGTCACTTTCCCCAGTTCACAACGAAAGCACGGCATCTGAAGGACTCATTGGTAGCGTTGACTCCTCCGGTGTCCTGTGCTGTATGATGGGGAGAGGAGGGAATGCATACAACAGGCCCTTGGGTCATGAACAGAGGAGGGTGTTGACTTCCTCCGCTCCTGGAGTTGGAAACCTCGTGAAGTATCTGGGCAGTTGCGAGTTCATCAGGGTGGCGAATAAGTCCAGGACTGGATGGCTGAACCTCTGGCAAAGTTCCTGGAAGATGTCCAGATGCAGCTGTCAGAGTAATAGGAGCTTTGCCTCGTACATGAGAGAACTCGAATGGGTACCCCCCTGGTTGATATGTGCCTTTGTGGCCACATTGTCTGTTAAAATTAATAGATGTTGTTCCTCTACCGTGGCTTCGAAGTGACGAAGAGCAAGGTGGATCGCTCGGAGCTCCAGCCAGTTGATGTTGTTCTTTAGGTCTGCCTGAGACCATTGTCCTTGAGCCAATTGCTGCTGGAGATGGGCTCCCCATCTGAACAGGCTGGCGTCTGAGGTCAAGGTCAGGCAGCTGGGCTCCTTGAACAGTGTCCCCCTGGCTATTGCTGGGGACACCCACCACCTGAGGGACCTGAGTGTCTCCAATGGGATCCTGACCTTGGCAATGGAATTGCTCCCCCCTCATTCTCTGGAATGGTAGGAGGAACCATTGCAGAGTTCTTAGGTGCGATTGGGCCCATGGGATGATGGCTATATACGAGACTATCTTCCCCAAGAGCTGAGAGAGAACTGCCAATGGAACAAGGCTTTCTGTCTTGATTTGAATGATGAAGGACTTGATATAGTCCTGTCGCTCCTGGGAAAGATAGACCTTGCACAGCTTGTTGTCTATCACTGCTCCTAAATGGAGCAGTCAAGTGGTAGCTATCAGATGACTTTTCTGAAAATTTATGGAAAATCCGTGTTCCTGGAGAACATGGATTATCGTCTCCATATCCTCCTGAGCAAGCTGGGGTGAGGACGATTGGATGAGAATATTGTCCAGGTAGCACTGGAGATGCACTGGGATGGTTCTGAGGTGTGCAGCCAGTGCTGCCAGGATTGTTGTGAAGGACCTGGGGGCCAAGGCTAGATCGAACGGTAGAGCTCTGTACTGGAAATGGTGAACCTGGTGAACAGAACCTAAGCTACTGTCAGTGTCAGGGATGTATGGGGATATGGAGATATGCCTCCGTCAAGTCAATAAATGACAGGAGATCGCCTTCCCTGATGCCGTCCAAGATTAACTGCAGAGAGTGCATTTTGAACCTCTTGTACATCAAATGGACGTTTAACATTTTGAGGTCCAGAATTGGTCTCCACACCCCCGAGGACTTCGGAACAAGAAATACAATCGAGTAAAACCCGTGCCCCCATTGATCTTCTGGGACTGTCTCGATGGCCTCGATGTCCAGGAGATGTTGAATTGCCTTGTCTATGAGATCCCTTTTGGTGGAGTTCTTGGAGATGGGGCAATGGATAAAGTGCCTTGGTGTAAGGGAGAGAAATTCCAGAGTTAAGCCAAATCTTAGAGTATTCAGAACCCACAAATCTGAAGTCATCTTCTTCCACTGGTGGGCAAATAGGGTTAGATGCCCCTCAATGGGGGGTGAGCTCTGGCAGTCACTTGAAGCGGCAAAAGGAATGCACCCCTCCCCCACAAAAGGGTCGCTTGGTCTGAGGTTGCTGTTGCTGTCCTTACCTATCCTTAAAGTTACATCTGTCCTGGTGGTCAGATTTGGGGTGGGTAAGGATGCTGGAAGGAGGAGTGATCAGTAACATTGTCTGGCTGATGAAAGGAAGGTCAATGCCTGTAAGGCGAAGCTCGCCTATCAGCCTTCCTAGTGACAGAGAACAAGACTTTTCACTTGTCCTTGTTTTCCATTAGGAATAGATTCAAGGCCTCTCCCAAAAGAAAGGACCCCTTATAGGGAGCAGAAACCAACTTCCATTTGGTCTTGGAGTCAGCCTGCCATTGACAAAGCCATAAAAGTCTGTGAGAGGTGATGTTAGAGGCAAGAACCCTAGAGGAGAAATGGGCAGCATGCAACGAGGAGTTGGCTGAAAACTCCGCTGCTGCCACCAATTTATTAATGTCTTGGTGAATGCATGTCTCCTCTGGGGAAACCCTCGCCTGCAACTCCTTGAGCCAAAGTAAGGAGGTTCTAACGAAAAAAGAGGTGGCAGTGGCCGCATTACTGGCCCAGGCATTAGCTAAGTGTGTCTGGTGGAAATTTCATTCCACCTTCCTGTCCTTAGCCTTCATCGCCTCAGCAATGTCTCCAGAGACAGCTGAAGAGGAAACAAGGAAGGCTAGGGGATCATCCACCAAAGGCAGCTCTAAGACGTCTGACAAGGAAGGAGCAATATTAAAATGCCTCCTGTCATTTCCTCCCAGCTTGGGGAATATGCCAGGCTGGTTCCACAGGTGTGGTCAAATTGGTCCCAATCTGGGCTGTGGCTGTAGCCTTATGAAGGAGGGACTTAAACAATGCTGGACGAAAAACTCCAGTGAAAGGGGGGAATCCAGGACCAGCTCAAGGTCATCGTCTGCAAAGCCTTGTTCTATCTGGTCGGGTTCCTCTAATACAGATGCCTACTTCTGAGGGAATGGGCGGGAGATGTAGACCCATGAGCCTGCTCAGCCTCCCTAGGATACATATAGTGATGGGACAGTTGTGCAGGGGGCTCAGATGTAACAGAAGCAGAACAGCTTCTAAGATGCACTGTATTAGTTACCCACTGAAAAATAACCTGTGAAATGAGGAATTTGAGTTCCTCAGATAGACCAGACCCCTGTTTATCTACAGGGCAGAGCCCAACAGCAGTGGGCGTGAAGGTTGCCTCGGGAGTAAAGTCCCTACCCCTGCCCTGAGGTTCTATCCCCTTTGCTAGGCAGTTAAAGGGAACTGCTCTGCAGCCTGGAGATTGTCAGTTGGAAACACAGAAAACTGTTCCCTATTGCCCTCTGGAGACCACTTCCTAGCCTGCAATGTTGGCTGGGGGTGGTGGTGGAGCAACAGTTTCTGTTAAGACAGGAGAAGGAATACTTTCCTGATGAGCCTGCTTTTCTACTCTGGCAATCTGCCTCTCCACAGCCTTCATTCTTCTGTCAGCATCTTTTTCTTCAGCTCTAGGTGGTGTCCTAGAGTAGATAGCCTTGGCTCTAATCTTGTCAGCTGCATCCTGACTGGCTGATCTGCCTCTTCTGGAGCTGGTCTTCCTGCTAGAAGCAGCTGAAGAATCTTCTTGCCCTGCCATGCTATTAGCCGACAGAAACTGATCAGCCATCTTGACAGCTTTCTTAGCCCAAAAAAGGAGTTGCTGTTCTGCTTGCAGCCAGAAAAGGGGCTGTTGATGTTTAAATGGCAGTGCTCCTTTTTAAAAAAAATTAGGCGCAGTGGTGGCAAACTAGCACACAACTCCTGTAGCCACGCTTCTCTCCAAACTCAATAAGGCAGAGTAGGCTGAGCAGAGTGACTTTAACAGCCAAGAGTCCCCAAACAGGTTTGTCAGTCAAGCCAACAACTTAAACAAGCGGCTTGCAAGGAACCGCTAAATCACCCTATCAAAAGTAAAAGTGCTGAAAAACAGCTGAGAAGCGGCTGCGGCGCTTGAAAAAGTGGCGCCTGGGTTCGTGGCACATCAGGGATACAGCGGCTGCCCTTGCATGGGGAAAAAAATCCCTCTGGTTGAAGTAAGGCTGGCAGCAAGCTGTGGTATAGGCAAGACAACGAACAAAGGAAAAAAAGGAAAACAAGCCTCTGTAGCATTTTGAAGTGTTACGTAGCAAACTTGACAGCACAAGAAGTCAATTTAGCATAGGCAGTGTTTCTATTCGGAGAACTACGAGCCAATCTTTTGCCACAATCTCTCAGGGAAAGACTGAGTTGTGAACTGGGGAAAGTGACAGTTCAGTCTCCAGGCAGAAAGGCATACATCAACCCATCCATGGATTCTCCAATCGTCGTGCTGGAGAATGTGGGGTCCTTGGTCCTCTCTGAGCTTGGTTGTTTTCTTCCAGATATTTCATTACCCAAACTAGGCAACATCAGCAGTGCTAGTTTGCTCTCAATTTATATTCTGATGGCTTGCCCTGTCAGTATTGGTGGGAATGGTCTTAGAGGTTTTTTTTCCTGATTAATATGAAACCAACAATCATGAAGTGAACAATACCCTAATCAAAGAACTGCCAAATGATCCAATGGTAAACAGCTCAAACAGCCCAACTGACCACTAAAAGTATTCCTACCATAGCAAGCCACTAAAATATAAACTGAAACCAAACCCCACATCCTACCAGCACAGATTATCTTACATAGTTTGGGTAATGAAACTCTTCAAGATAACAACCAAGCACAGAGAGTACTAAGGATTTTTCAAACTGTGTTGATTTCTCCTAGTCAATCAGAGAATATAGTCCTTACACATAAAGGTACTGCAAAAATATGCACAAGGATATGTGAATGAATATACCGTTTCTGTCCAATATGAGATATCCCCTAAATGCACATTCAGTTGAGCAGCAGAAAAGAGTATCTATAAACATTAGATTATATATACTAAAAAAGCTTTTTTGCAAGCTAGATTTTAACAGAGGAATGGAAAACGTCTAGCCTTATAGATATTACTGAGGCAGAGCAGAGCAGCCAACTAATCGGCAGATGTGAGGGATGCTGGGAGCTCTAGTTCAGCAACAGGATGCTCAATGATCTCATTCACTGCAACATGATGAAGTATTATAAGTAGACTGATGATATCCAATTATATTTCTCTACCCTGGAAAACTAAATGAAACCACATTTCATTTACCCCATGGAAGCTATGAGTTATCTGGTTTTAATCTTTAAAGTCTTTATGATATGCGACAAGGTTATGCGAGGGGCTTAGTTACATCAGCCCATCCCATCAGAACTGACAGACAAGGTACGCTGCAAGTACCATCAACTAGTATCTACATTTGGTGGGTATTAGGAGATGTGCTTTCACTGCCATCATGCACATTTTATGAAATATTTTGACCCAAAATTAGATTAACTCCATTCCTTTTGATATTTTGTAACTGTCTTAAGACGTGTGTTATGTTATTAAGGCTTGAGGCTCCTAGGGAACTGGAGACAAGCTTTGATGGCTTTATTGTGGAGGAGGTGATTCTTATCCCGTCTTTCCCTATGGTATATATATATTTGTATTTATAATATTTAACTTTTAACATAAGATTTTAATGTAGATTTTCTGTTGTTTTATTCAATTACTTCATGCAACTCAGTGAGAAATGGTTGCCTATACAAATTTGATTAATATTTTAGTTCCATATTATAAAGTTTTTAAATTATCATCATGTTTGGTCACATAGCCAGCCATATTAAATATTAAATATGGCATTTTTGTCAAGTTACTATTTTTATTTCTATTACATTACCATTTTATTACTTACTTATTTTAGATTAGTGACTGTCTCCTGACCCAAGCAGATAAATCATTTGTACAAGCTGAAAATAATGAGTACCTGCAGAAAAATACTTACAGCAAAATCATAAACATAACCTGTTAGAATGAAGGTATGAACTACCTATTTTGTCATCTTCTGAAAGTAAAATATGATGGGGAATACCATGTTTCCCAGAAAATAAGGCTGGGTCTTATATTAATTTTTGCTTCAAAAGACGCATTAGGACATTTTCTAGTTAGGTCTTATTTTGGGGGAAATACGGTACTAAATGCATTCATCCGGCTGACAATCTTAACTGGGGCTTATTTTGGGGGTAGGGCTTATATTATGAGCAGGGGTGGGATTCTACCAGTTCTCACCTATTCACTAGAACCGGTTGTTACATTCTAAGCAGTTTGGAGAACCGGTTGTTAGAAGAAATTACTGGTCTAATCCTGTAAGGAAGGCAGGAAGGAAGCATTCTGGTGTTGCTTACAAAAACTGCCTCTCTGTTAACCCTTATTACATTCTTGGCAGGACTAGACTTCCTGTCTCTGGAACTTCTCTGGAGTTTTTTTTCCCTCCTTTGTTGGTACTTTGCTTGTGTGGAGTGACCATTTCAAGTTACAATGGCACTGAAAAAAGTGACTTATGACCATTTTTCACACTTACGACACTTGCTGCATCCCCACTGTCATGAGAGGCCAGGTGAGGAGATGCGTGCCTCGATGTGAGTGATGTTGAGTTGGCCACGCCCAGCCAGTCACATTGCCACAAAGCCACGCCCACCAACTAAGCCACGTCCACAGAACCAGTTGTTAAAAAAATTGAATCCCACCCCTGATTATGAGCATCCTGAAAAATCATGCTAGGGCTTATAATTCTAGTTGGTGTCAGCAGGTTTTTAGAGAAGTGGAAGTTTCTAAGTAAAATATGGCTTCCAAAGCTAATAGTTGGGTCTTATTTTGGGGAAAACATGGTAGTTCTCTGGACTGTATCAGGAATGTTACAATAAAATGAGAGATAATTTGCACATCATCCTCTATTTTGCAAAGATGAATACTTGTACATGTTCTTCCACAATATGGAGGGAAATAATTCTTTAGAAAGTTGGTATGGGAGTTCTGAAGCCTTGAGAGGGTTTCATGAAGATAGAAACTGGCAGTGTGAACTCTCATATCAGTCAACAGTAGAAATATGTAGTCCCCAACTTACAACCACAATTAAGCCAAAAATTTCTGTTGTTAACTTTTGTTCAGTGAGTTTTGCCCCATTTTACCTTTCTTGCCCTAGTTAATTGAATCACTGCAGTTGTTCAATAAAGCAAATGTTTATTTTAGCAAAAATAGAACACTAACAAAAATGAAGTAACAAGCAAGAAAGAAAAAATGAGTTAATCTTTGTAGACACTATATAAAAGTTATATTGAATGTCAATATTCTGATGGTAAAATACATATTCACTTAATGACTGGAAAAGGTAACTATCTGAGTAGTGTTCCAAAGTAATTTTAACTTGACTTCTCAGTTTTATTAATGTCCAACTTACAAAGCACTGCTTATTACAAATTTTACTTATTTGAAAACAAAACAACTTCTCTCCTGAAATGTATCTCAAAAGAAGCTGCCATTCCAAGATTTTCCAAATATTTTTAAAGTGCAACTGCAGTATAGAAATTATACACTCACCTTCATCAGGCTTGTTTCCATAACTCTGAAGGGGATCAATTCCTATTTCTTGCTCTTCAGTTTGCAAAGGATGGCTAGCTCCAGAAACAGAGTGATACATATTGAGATTTGACACGTCCAATAAGTTGAATTATCTGAATGAAAAATTAAAAGTAAATTATTAATCCATACTACCTACTATTCCTATTGTATTAAGATGTAAAGAAAATGCAGTATTTCATTCAGAAAATTATTAAGAATTTCTGCCTGGCACAGCTACTAATCATACTATCAATTACTAACAAAGTACAAACGATTGCAAGAAATGTGTATTATTATGCAATATATGTTTGCTTTTTGAAGAATGTCCCAATATTTCATATAAACACATAGAATCTTTTAATGACCACTTCTGCATTATTCTCAAGAAAAGTGAACAACTGTATCCATGTAGATCACCAATTGTGTTTGAATTTAAGAAAACTTTAAGTGTATTCAGTAGCAGACAAACTTAACAGAATTGTATTTGTGTTCACTTGTATGTTTTATTTATTTATTAAATTAATGAGTCCCCTCCATCCCATTTCACTGATAAAGTGACTCTAGAAAGCTTAAAAAGATAACTATAAAAACATTAAAAACATTAAAATTAAGAAGAATTATATACATACAAAACCAAGTGGCAGATAGCACTGGAATGAAATTTTCTTACATCATTAACCACCTCCAGCAGGAAGTGCCCTCATGGGCCCCAAGCCAATTGACAAAACCAGGTTTTAATGACCCTCTAAAAGGGCAAAAGGGTGGGAATATTCTCAACAGGACAATATAATATTCCACAAGATGGGAGCCACAATGGAAAATGTTATTGTTTTTAACTTTACCAGCTGGAATTTTCTACTAGGTCAAATGCACTGAAGGCATGAACCAGCAGGGAGTTTGATATGGCAGCAAGAATACTAACTGATTCCACAAGCCCAGTGTCACGAACAGAGTTTCACATTTGGAAACCTGAGGAGCATGATTTCCAAAGGCCAAAATAAATTATTGGATGACAACTATTACATCCTCTCCCTGAGGCCTTGGCTAGTGCAAACCCTAAACCCAACTGGACACATCTTTTCTGGAGTCAGCCAGATTGGCCTCTTCAGGGAGGTGACAAATAGGGAGGGGGATTTATTAGCTGATTTGGCATTCATCAGCAGCAACTGAAGGCCCTATGAAGGTCTACTCTCCAGGATCTAGACATGAGAGTGATAGAACATTATGCTGGTGTTAAATATTGGGGCATCTTTCCCTGCAATGGCCTGTTCTTTGGTTCCCATCTAATTCACATACAAATACAGGTTTTCCCCCTTCCTCACACTATAAGAATATCATCTTCACTTTTTATATTTCATTGGTAGATGCCATATGGATATGAAACATAATCCCAAGGTAAATATTTCCTTGTTTAGTATAGTTTCAATATGCTATAAAAATATAGTTTGGAGAATTTTGTCTATTATGCAAGTTCCATAAGTTTCTCATTAATTACAAAATGTTAATTACTGCTTTTTACATCATATGTTATCCCTTCCAGGTAAACCAGATAGGAAACACAACTAGAGAAGCTAGTCCTATTTTATTATAAGTAACAGCACCTTCCAAATTGAAGGTACAAATCTCCAGCTGCCACTTTAATTGCCTGATCAATTAGGTGGGTTCCTCCTAAATTTCTTGCTCTGACTGTAATAAACTACAGGTAATCCTTGATTTATGACTAAAATTGAGCACAAAATTTTTATTGTTAAGTGATACATTTATTGGGTGAGTTTTACTCCATTTTACAACTTTCTCGCCACAATTGTTAAGTGAATAATTGCAGCTGTTACATTAGTAACAAGATTGATTAGTGAATCTGGCTTGATTTCACTTGTCAGAAGATCGCAAAAGGTAACTGTCAGTGTAACTGTCATAAATATGAGTCCAGTTGCCAAATTTCTGAATTTTGATCATGTGAGCATGGGGACGCTTCAACAATCATGTGAAAAACAGTCATAAATCACTTTTTTCAGTGCCATTGTAACTTTGAATCTTCATGTAATTTTAGGATTTGTGTGGCCAACAGATGTGCTTTAAATGATATTTATGCAAAAATATTGAAAAAGTCAAAATAATGTACAAACTTCTAAGTACAGTGGAACCTCGGGTCGCGACCGTAATCTGTTCCAGGACTACAATCACAATCTGATTTGGTCATAACTGGAAGCACAACCGACTGCATGCATGAACAAAAAATTGTGGGGACTGCGCATGCGCAGAAGGGGAAATCGGCACAGAAAGGGAATCTGCTGCAGCTGGATTTGTTCACCATCCGATTTTTGAATCGTGACCCAATTGACAAATTGGGTGGATTTTTTGGGCGAAACCTGAATTGGTTGTGAACAGAAGTGGTCGTGACCCCAAGGTTCCACTGTACTATGGTATTTTATTAATTTATATTTCATATTTAAGGTTGACTGACCAGGCTTAAGGTTAACTCAGCCTTCCATCCTTCCAAGGTGGGTAAAATGAGGACCCAAATTGTTGGGGGCAATATGCTCTGTAAACCATTTTGAGAGGGCTGTAAAGCACTATAAAGCCGTATATGTCAAAGTGCTATTGCTATTTCTAAACCTATTTAAGTTAATATTGACCATGCTAACTTTTAGCAGGTCTTTGCAAGTTCTAACTGGAGATCAACTTAATTATTTCTTTTTTGCAAAAATGGTACTTTATTATTGATTCATGTTGGTAAATAAATAAGTTGGTTTAAATTTACTACCTATTTTATATGCTATATAATGCCATGGTATTTCATGTTCCAAACATGAACTGTGCCCCTCATTTTGCTGCTACATATTCTATTTTTATAGCCATTTTATCATTTTACTATGCATTACATTTTCCAGTACTTTTGACTGTACCAAGTAAACAAGATAATAAGTAGCTGCTATTAGTATGTTCTGTAGAAGGATGTTTTAAAGTTTTGTCTCTATTTTCAAACAAGGAAATTCTTACACAAGCAAAATAAAAGGATATATCCAGGCCTTTATATTGCTGACCTTTTAAATTTGCAGGTAAAAATCTCCCGCAAAAAAGTATCCTGCCTCTAGTCTCTTCCACATAGATGAAACGACCACTAACTCTCAACCTCTATTACAGAAAGCAAGAAAAGTCATCAAACACTGAACATCTTTCTTATTCACCTACCAAGCTTCTTTCATAATTCACTAACCACCATCTGTCACCAACCAAGTGTTTTCTTTAGATATATAAAAACACACACAATTTGACATATTTTAGATAGTGCAAAGCAAGCATGTTTTCTCTTATAAATTGTATCAGATTTTAGATCATTAAAATGGAATGATGCAAATAAAAAATCTGCTTAATACAAGGAAGTATATCAGCTGGATTCCAAAACATAATGCAGTATAGCTCATTTCATCAAATAAACTGTCACTATTAACTATAAAATCTAGTGATTACGAATTGTAGCTGGTTTCATTCTGTTTAGCAAAATTTTGAAACTTTTAAACACTATCAATATAACCTTCAATACAAAACAGTGTTTCATTGGACTTTAAATACGTTAATTAAGTATTAAAATCAATCATGTTAAAGTCTTAATATTTAATATTGTTAGATTATGTATCAAAGTGGTTTTATTATTTATTTACTCAAAACCTTTCCAGAATGCTTTATTTTGCATCAGGGGGTCTGTATCTCACAAGATAAATGCATTTGCAACATCAAATAAATTATATATAAAAGCATTTGTCTTAATACATGTCATTCAATATTAAATATCACCCAATGGTACTACCTTGAAGCCTCAATCCATTTTAACCAACCAACCATTTGTATTATTCAAATGTTGTCTATTAAACAGTAGTTTCTCAAGCATAGTTCAGAAATATGGATGTAAGAATAATAAGCATAAGAGTTTTATAATACTGCTTTCAGATTTAACTCTACATTACCTTAGTAGCACTTAAAGAAAAGATATAAATTCTGTCATATATTAAAATGTCAGAAATGAGAAATAATAAGAATTGCTTCAAATACACAGGAAACATGAATAGATGCTTATAAAATGGCACTGCAAGAACCACATGTATATAAAATAAAGGTCATTATATAATGTTTTATAGATCACAATCCAGTGTAAAATATAGTTACTGAAATCAACTTGAAGAACTGAAAATCTGCTTATCCAACCATCTTCTTTTTCCCTAAATATTTTAGCAATTCACTTGTTGCTAATACCAGACAATATATTTAACTGGGCAAGTTTTCAGAGAGATTGGTGGCAATTCAGTGCCTACCATTTTTGGAAGAAAATAATTATTTAAACTTATTTCAACAATTTTAAATGTGCATTTGACATTGAAATTCTTGCATCTGCACTGAAATGTAACATTTATTGTTAGAAAGTTAGATGGAAGAGAATCATACAACCAGCATACTCCTTTAATTTATTTATTTTCGTATGTTACTGCACTAGTGTTGAAGGTTATTCCATAGATGCATGATGATATAACATTTCTACTCCAAACAGCAATATGATTTTGAAGAAGTAACAGACTAAATGGTCCTTTAACAATTGTTTTATTCTATATGAAACCAATAAATGAGGTTGTCAGGGTATTTGAAGTGAGCTGTCATCAATGTGATCATAATAGCTAATTGCATTTATCAGAATAATTAACTTACTAAAACCCTTAAATTATATCGATGTAGGAGATGACCAGGTTGAGCCCGAGGGAGGGTCAAACACATGATCAATTTCCGAGTACAGCTGGAAAGTCTACTTCAACTCTAGAACACTGGCTCACTATTTGAAATCAGCTAGTGTGCATTCATAACCATCAAGGTAATTGCTGGCCATGAATAGCCAGAAAGTTGCAATGTGGTATGTATTGTGCCTGACTCTAAGAACACTAGAAAGTATCAGTTATAATTAAAAGGGCCAAGCTGAATAGAAAGAAGGAGAGTTTAAGCCAGTAGGAAAACATATAAATCCAGTTAGATTTTTCCATTTTAAGGAGACTAGTGTCATGGTGAAGGATTGTGTTTGAGAGCAAAGTGCTTTAAAGACGGTTCTCAAAAACCTGGACTGAATTAGATGAGACATGGCTCAAAAATAATAGAGAGGGACCTTGGAATCCTAGTGGATGATCACTCACTTGAATATGAGCCAGTAGTATGCCACCGCTGCCAAAAAATCTAATATAATCCTGGGTTGTATAAACAGAAGCATAGAATCAAGATCATGAAGTATTACACTGCTTTATAAAATCCTAGTAAGAAGAAACCTATAATACTGTAAACAATTTTAATCACCATACTACAAAAAAGATGTTGAGACTTTAGAAAAACTTCACAGAAGAGTAACTAAGATGATCTAAGGCCTGGAAACTAAAACATATGAAGAATGGCTGCAGGATCTGGGTTTGGCTAGTCCTAATCTAAAGAAAAGAAGAATTGGGGATGACATGATCGCAGTATTCCAGTATTTGAAGGGCTGTCACAAAGAAGAGAGGGTCAAATTATTCTCCAAAGCACCAGAGGTCAGGGAAACAATGGATGGAAACGATGGAAAGAGAGAAGCAACCTGAAATTAAGGAGAAACTTCCTAACAGTGAGGACAATTAATCAATGGAACAGTTTGCCTTCAGAAATCGTGAGTACTCCATCACTGTGGAGGTTTTTAAGAAAAGACTAGACCACGGATGTGAAACTCACGTATGACATATGATGACTTTTCCCCCTTAGCTAAACTGTGGGTGGCGTAGCCAGTGCATGAGGCATCCAACCTGCAAGTTTGAAATGCCTGGACTAGACAGTCATTTATCTGAAATGGTATAGATTTTTCCTGCTTGAACAGGTTGCTCGTCTAGAAGATCTTCAAGGTTCATTCCATTCCATTCCATAAGAAGAAATGACTTGTAGTGGCCCAAGAACTCCAAAAAGAAGCTGGGCTTGGATCTTAGCAGAGATTTTGCTCACTGTGGGTATATGTTGTTCTCCTTTGGAAAAATAAAAGGCTTGTGAAGTTTTTATGCATTTAAAGTGACATAGTCAGTATGAGATTTACTGTTACCTATAACTTGGAAGACAATCTTCAAATATTTAAAGGTCTTGCTTTGCTGGAAATGAGATCAAAAGAATATCTAGGGTCAATTAGCAATCTGCAGAATGATGAACATGTTCCAAGTGTTTCTCAACGAGATGTTGTAGGGTTGAAGCATAGTCAATGTTTGAGCAGTCTTCTCTAAAGCCTGCCTATTTGTCAGCCAACTTTTGTCAGTTACAATCAATCCAGGAGCTTATTATATAAATGTCTGGCATACTGTTTACTAACCACACTGAGAGCGCTAATGGGGCGAGAGCCTCCTTTTTTGTAGATTGGGATCACTAAAACTAGGTTCCAATTGTCAGGAACCTTAGCATGATTATCAATGTAAGTAAACAGAAAAGCCAAAAAAGGCACCAACTAGTCTAAATTGTTTTGGATAATTCCGCTGAAATAAAATTGTGCCCAGGATCTTTGCTTGATTTCAAGTTTTTAATCAGTTTGGGAGCATATAATTTCAGAGATTGACACAGAGAGCTAGGAGGTAAGCAGACAAAGTTCATAATCTAGTTCCCTGTTAAGGTGGGGCAATTCCTCCTGTATGTAAAGCAATCTGAAATGCTTCTCAAACTGAAATGGGAATAGAAATTTGTAGATTAAGGGAAGCAAACTGATGCAGTTAGGTATTTTCAAAATAGAGCTGAATTCTGGGAAAGAGTAGCAGAGATTAGTTTGCTCCAAAACTGGTTTGTTTCTTTTGGATAGGAGAAGGTCCTGCATATTGTAAGAGAGAGGATCCTTTAAATACTCCTTAAAGCAGGAAAATCTTGGCTGCGTAACTATTGAACCAGGGTTGGTTAAAAGAGCTATGTTTCCTATTAGCACTAGATGGATGAGTAGAAAAAACTGGCCAAAGAACCTGAATGCAAAATGGCAAAATCTGCTCAAAGGACCCGTCATTCAAAATGGCTATATGTAGTCCATTTTGTTTGTGTTTGTCCCTTGGTGATTTCTTTAGATGGAATAAATTTTCAAAAAGGGAGCAACAAAGATCTTCAAAAGCAACACATTTGGATTAAGTGAGTAAGAATGGTTGTTAATGTGGAATTGGAAAATTGAGAAAGATAAATTTCTTCACATGGTAGTTTGGTCAATCAAGGATTGTGCTAACTAATGAGAGAACTCTGTCAGACACTTAGTAATATTAGCATCATTCAAAATTTACAGATTCAACTTATAAAATGCTTGAAGCATCTAAAAGCCTCTAAAGTCTTTAGTGTGGTCTTCAGATTCTCTAAGAGAGGGAGGAACATTCTGCAAATTATGTGGAATTTTGGAAAAGTTTATCTCCACATATTTTTCCATTCCCTTTCACTGTTTATCAAAACTATCCATTGTTTTAATGGAATCGGATAATCTGGAATATATTTTTGAAAGGGAAATAGGGGTTTCAGTGGATACTCTGGAGCCTTGTGGATAGAGATGGAAAAGTATTCAGCCTGAATGGTGAAGATACAGATGTTATAGAGACAAAGATCCAAAGAATATGGGAGGCGAGCCAAAAAATGAGTAAGAATTGAAGTATTAAAACAAACAAGAGATGATGGATAGAAAGTGTGTGTGTGTGGGGGGGTTATACATATGTGTGTGTGTGAGAAAGAGAGTGTGTATATCTATATATATTCTTTTTTTTCTAATATAATGATGGCCTGATTAGAAATTTGAATAGAGGTAGAAATAAGAATATCCATCTTTATATGAAGTAATAGATGGAAAAATTGGAGGTTGTGAGATGGTATTATTAGATATGTCTAAATAATAGGAAGACTGGTATTGAATGGGATATTGTGACTTTGAACAATGAAGGACTACGTCTTAATATAAACATGTATATTAATATTAGGATTAGCAATGGTGCTGTCAGGGTTCTGGCGATTGCCCTAATTAAATTATGAGCCTTGAACCAAGCTTCAAAAGAATCTAAAATATTTATTAGGAGCAATATGTTGGCATTAACCCAAATGAAGCCAGCTCTGGCATACGTAATTTATATTCACCTGTGACCCTGTTTCCCCCCTCCCACCTGAGTGTTTCATAAATCAGATTCTCCAATGAAGCATGTTCGAGGGCTGGATGTCATCAATCACGTTCTCCAATAAAGGATTTTCGCTGGCAGAAGATCAGGTTGCTTAGCTACAATCTTTGTAAGATAAGCATGGAATGTGCTTCTGGTTTTAAACTGCCGTTCTGCTCCTTCAGATCCCCTTCCCCCCATTTATGGCAACTTGATAACAGGCATAGGAATGTTTTACAAGTTGACAGGCGACCTAATTAGAAGCGAGAATAGAGGTAGAAATAAGAAATAGGGGAAATATTAGCAAATATAATTTTTATATAACAGAATATAAGTAATAATTTGATGGAAAAGATCAGAGGTGGAAAGATGGTATTACTATGTATGCTTATAATATAATTGGCATTAAAATGGAACATTGAAATATTGAATAACTACTCTAAAAACATGTATATTTATACTAGGATTATGTAAGTTTATAACAACTATTATGATTATCATTATTGATGTTTGTATCAAAATGAATTATATCCAGGGGCCACACTGTTCATGTATTGATATTGATGTATATCTAAAAATAAAAATCAAATAATTTTTTTTTAAAAAACTATCCATTTTTAGACTGCAAAATCTGTGAAGAAACAGATTTTGTTGTAGTTGCTGTCATTGATTGTTCTTATATTCTATTCAAATAATCACTATGCAAATAACATGATTACCCTTAAGTCATCGTATTTCTTTAAGCTTCTGTTGAATGAAATAATACAAAGCATGGATATGAAAATGCAATTCAGTATTTCTCCCACTGTTTCCCATGTTACATTTTCTTCAAAACTCTATTTCCTATTCATAAGTGCAGAAAAAGGCAATCATATACAGTATTAATAATTTACTGTAATAATAATATACAATATTATTATTTAAGGACACAATTAAATTGATGATTTTTTTTCTTAGCATGGTAAAAAGCCATTAAACAATGTGCAGGTTAAGGTTGGAAAAGGCTACTACAAACCCTTGATATGCCAGTGAAAGAAATATTTAGACATACATCCAGAGACTGTGTAAACATAGAATGGATCTATAAGCAACAGCACAAAGCAAATATAGATGTCATGCATTTATAGTTTAGACAACACACAACTCTTGATAGCTTGCATTGCCAATATAAGGTTTGCTCTTTAGTACTGATTTTCATGGAAGCTTTGCTTTGTTGTCATATGCATACAACAAATACAAGATAATTTATTTTTTTCACTAAACATTAAGAAGATTTTAAGAACATCTGTCTTTATATTTTATATAAATCTTGTAACACCTTGTGACTAATCTTTTAAGCCTGCTTTATTAAAAAAACATAGATGTAAACAAGTGATAGTCATAAATCTCCTTGATTTATTTTTTGTTTTGTTTTTAAAAAAGCTATTGTAGTCTGTTTTTCACTTCATTTTTCCTATAAATCTTTTCCAGCTGCCACTAATCAACTAAAAATGAGGCCCCTGAATTCAGTCTAGATATTATATGGCTCTCTGTGCAACACACTGGCAAAATTCAAAAGTTTTTGAGAATTTTTGTTAAAAAATGTATTGTCTCAATTTTAGCTGAGGCACAGTAAATAAGGAAAGCCACATGTAATGCTTATTAATGAAGTCCATATTAATGTGGCAATATGAGAGAGAATTCTAGCATATATGATATTCAAACTGAAAACTAATTCCTTATTTACATTAACAGAAATAGTCCTATTCATCCAAAATGGAGAGGATGATTCTTTTCCTGAAACCTAGGGAACTTTAATATAGCACAGAGATAGGTGGATAGTTCTGGACAAGAAAAAAAGGTCCCATTGTATATACAGATGTTTGGTTTTTTAACAAAAATAAATTAACATAAAATTTGCATTGCATTGCAATATTTATATTTATAATATTAAGGAACTTCCAAGAATTGCCTAGTCTCAATTATGAAAGCTCTTTAAAAAGCCTGCTTTTAAAAGAATCATTGATTTTAAAAGAATCATCAATATATTGCTCTTATTGTACTATCCGTTCATACAAAAGATCAGCTTGGATAGGGTTGGATACAAACCTATCCCAGCTATGGACTAAGGGAAGCTGAAATTATTAGACTAAGAATTTGCAAATGTTAAAAGATTCTAATTACAGCTATCATTGCATTGAAACTAAAGATCTGAAACACTTGTCCACAATACCTTAAACTGTCAGGGTAATGATGATTTAATAGCTGACCAGCTGCTGTAATGTTGTAATGCTGTAATACTGTAATGATGATGCAATGGTAGCAATGAGGCAGCAGGTTATTTGATTGCTACCACTTTAAGAGACTGTAATATAAGGGAGACCCTGTGAGGGTGTACCTCCCTCTCCATGTGGTGTAGCTGATTACTGATTGCTGTTTGTTCAAGGTCTGTATCAAAGTACTTGTGTGTGTGTGTGTGTGTGTGTGTGTGTGTGTGTGTGTGTGTATATATATATATACACACACACACACACACACACACACATACACACATTGTTCAAAAAATAAAAGGGAACACAAAAATAAGACATCCTAGATATGAATGAATGAAATATTCTTATTAAATACTTTGTTCATTACATAGTTGAATGTGCTGACAACACAAAAATTATCAATGGAAATCAAATTTAGCAACCCATGGAGATCTGGGTTTGGAATTACACTCAAAATTAAAGTGGAAAAAAACACTACAGGCTGATCCAACTTTGATGTAATGTCCTTAAAACAAGTCAAAATGAGGCTCAGTAGTGTGTGTGGCCTCCACATGCCTGTATGACCTCCCTACAACACCTGGGCATGCTCCTGATGAGGTGGCGTATGGTCTCCTGGGGGATCTCCTTCCACACCTGGACTAAAGACTCCCAACCAATCAGGATGAAGAAAAAAACATTCTAACACAGCAGTAGGCTAGCACCAAATTTAAAACAGAAACGGCTGTGAAAGCCTGACTCACAGACGAACACAATACAGAAGCCTGATGATGGCAGATGAGATTCTGCCGAAACGTCGCTACAACTTTAAAAGCACAACTATAATGACGTGGGAAAATACCCGAACAAAGCTGAATACGATACATATAGATACCCGCGAAAACTTAAGAAAACACACACACACACACACACACACACACACACACACACACACACACATATATATATATATATATATATATATATATATATATATATATATATATATATACACACACATACACATACACATATACATATACATATACATACATACATACATATATGTTTTCATAAGTCCCGATAAAAGAAACCCTAGGAATCATCAAAAATAAACACCAACCACCCAAACACCTCATGGAACTAACAGAACACTGCTTAACCAACACATATTTCATATACAAAGGACAAAGATACAAGCAAATTGAAGGAGCCCCTATGGGATCACCACTGTCACCCGTCATTGCAAACCTGTTCATGGAAGAATTCGAATCCAGAGCCCTAGCCAATGCCACCCACAAACCCAAACTATGGTTAACATACATCGAGGACACATTTGTTATCTTGCCCCATGGAAAAGAAAACCTAAACAATTTCCTAACACACCTAAACAGAACCCCCTCCCAAAATCAAATTCACCATGGAAACGGAAACAAACAAGTACCATTCCTAGATGTACTAATCTACAAAAAAACAGATGGCACACTAGGACACACTGTATACCAGAAGAAAACACACACCAACCGCTACTTCAACGTCCAATCCCACCACCACCCAGCACAGATAAACTCCATGGCTAAAACACTAATTGTCAGAACCAAATGCCTGGCAGACAAGACACACATAAAGACTGCACTATGCACCCTGACTAAAGTACTGACAGCCAACGGCTTCCACAAAAGCAAAATCACTGGCTTGATCCACAAAAACACACTGAGACATAATGGAGACCTAGAAGATGAACAGACCTATGGAACAGCTGTCTTGCCCTACATAAGAGACAGACAAAATCAGTAAGATACTACACAGGCATCACATCAAGACTGCCTTCAAAACAGGCAGAAAAATAGCAGCCATCCTAAGAAACCCCAAAGATAAAATTGAACTTGAAAACCAAGGCATATATGAAGTCCCCTGTGCATCAGGCCCTGCCACATACATTGGACACACCAATAGAAGAATAAGTACCCGCCTGGATGAACACAAAAATGCAGTAAAAAAGCTGGAACACACTTCCTCACTAGTCCAACACATGAAAGCCACAGGTCATAGCATCGACTTCAATGGCACCAAAATGACACCAATGGCACCTAGCCACTGTAGAAAACCCCAGCTACAGAATTATCAGAGGAGCCGTAGAGATTGAAAAAGACCTGAAAACATGAATAGAAGAGATGACTCCACCAGACTGTCAATTATTTGGAAGCCTGCACTCACAAACAAAAAAATCTCCACACCACAAGCCAGGCAAACACCTGGGCACAAACAGACCCCCCGATACCTGTTTGTTCAAAGCCTGTATTCAAAGTACTTGTATGTATATTTGTTTTTGTAGGGATAAAATCACTATAGGTAAATACAAACCTGTGTACTGTATTTGCTCCTGGGTTATCTCATCTAGTCACGCTATGTGTACTCTGACATAAACTTATCAAATGCTGAAGACATATGAAAGAACGCTGTAATAGGTGCAAGGAACAAGCACATTCAAATTTTAGCCATGTAAAATATCAGATGCAGGGACTTATTCCTCCATCTTCAGCTCTGTGACTGCAGAGATAATCACTGTTATATTACTTTCTTTTGCAACAGCTTTCTCCAAAAGTCTGTGGATTATCATATAACTTCTAATTAGATTAGATGTCCAGAATACATCAATCAACCATATTGAAATACTTTTTCATCCCTCATGTTAAGAGTTCCACTCTGTCCTCTCATACAAGTAGAGATAGATCACTTATGCTTAATGTTTTTAAACTATAATTTCTGAGTTTTTAGCAAACATAATTAATAATGAGAGATATTAGGACTTACATTTTAATAACATCTGGTGTGCCAAAGGCTGCTTACCCTTCTAGAAACTTGAAAATCAAAATCATTGACAAGCCTCAGCATTTTGGCTGAGGTGCTACTTAAATCCCAAAAGAGAGAAGTTAAGAAAAACAATTTACTTTAGGAAACAGTCCAAAAATATAAAAAGAGCATAAACAGAGCAGTCAATTATATATAGTGGGGGTAATGAAAAGAATATGAAGGATGCTAGAAATAAGGGAGACATGTGATATGAGAACATTTTAATGTGCATTTTTTAAATATAACTTAGTAATCTTGAACTAGGATATCATCTAAAACCCAACTTTTAGTTTTATATTGGAAGTTCATATACAAACCAAGTCTGGCTTTTCAGCTTGGTTTACACATCTTGAGTTAAAAAGTCTTTCTAAATGTCAACTCTCAACATTATAAAATTATACAGAAGGAGAAGGAAACGGCTTACAGTGCATATAAATATGGTAGTGTATTAGCCTGCATTTAATTATCAGTTCAAACAACAACCTGATCTAACCTTTGACAAGTAAAATAAATGTTCTGAATAATTTAACCAAAGCAAACATTTGCTGTTAATGTTGGCTAATTATAGTAAGAGTTGTTGAGGAGAGAACGGGGAAAGAGAAGGAAATCAGTGAAATTATAATTTATACATTTGTATAGCAGTTGCTACAACTATTCCTTGAAATCCCTGAATGTTTTTCCTTCTAGCCTTCATGTTCAAGCCATATTTTTTTCCTTTTCTGTAAAAAATCTAAATAGATTCTTTTGAATAATATAGAGATCTAATATATACATATTATATGTATTTATGATCCCTAGAAATGATATTTTCTTTCATAATTAAATATTTTCCTATATTTCACATGAGAAAATATTGACATTTGTAAAAAATGCCATTTTTTGTAAAACATTTACAAAACATTTGTAAAAAAAAATTTTTTTGCCCCCAAGCTTGTACAAACCACTTTGGACACTTGTTGTAAACCAATATATTGTTTTGAATAATATAGAACAGGAGTGTCAAACTCAAGGCTTAGATCTGACCCGTGGGGCTGCCCTAGAAACGGCCAGCAGTGCCTCTGTCAGTGAAAACGGAGCTCAGGAGAGCCACATGTGGCCCTCCCAGTTTTTTTTGCTGATAGCCTCCTGCAATTCTTTGCTAGCAAAAACAGAGCCCAAGGAGGGCATGCACCCCCCCAGCTCTGTTTTTGCTGGCTGAGGTTTGCAGGAGGTCGTTGTAGCCAAAAATGGAGCTCGTTTTCACTGGCAGAGCACTTGGACTCCACAGGTGTCCCCCAACATGAGTGACATCATCCTGGCCATGCCCTTCCACCCCGAGGTCAAACACAACCCCGATGTGGCCCTCAATGAAATCGAGTTTGACCCCCCGATACAGAGAATGTGTAGTGTGTAATATATACATTATATTAAATGTATTTATAGTCTCTGGAAATGATATTTTCTTTCGTATTTAAGTAAGTATTTATTTTCCTATATTTTACTTGAGAAAACATTGACATTTTTCTTAGTGAAGCATTTGTTTTAAAAAAATTGCCTCAAAACTTGTACAAACTATTTTGGTCACTTGTTGTAAACTGCCCAGAATCACTCAGGTGAAATGGGTGGGATAGAAATAATTAACTACTTAATTTAATTTAATAGACATTTCCACAAAAAGAAAAAATTCTATGGCTAAATTCAGTATTGTAAGCTATACTAAAGTTAGTACTAGATTAATTTTAAATCACTTACAGCTGCTTTATACAGCTTATCAAACTTCTAGGATAGCAGCATAGCCTGCCAGTAGTTAAGAAGTCTCTCAGAGCTGATTAGTAAAATGTATTAAAATGATTAAAATAAGGATATCCTGAGTGCCACATATTGAAATCAGACACTATAAACAGGCAAATTAGGTGAGATATTTATATATATTTTTTCTCCTACTCTTTTGATGTAAAGAGAGAGGGGCTTGTCTTTTTTAAACAGGAGAGGTTGACTAAACCAACTGATTTTAGAAATGGCTTTTAGTTCTCTGTTAATCTGGAAAATTATTTTCCCAGACTTGGTGAGTAAATGTTGTAACTCAGAACCTTTTCAAGAGCTCCAAATTTCAAAACTAAGCTAAAGAATCTGAGAGTGGGCTGCTGTGTTTTTTTTCCAAACAGGTAGACTTTTAGTGCTTACAAAAATGAGAACATGAAAAAATGAGGTATGATTGAATTGTATATTCCAATCTAAAATGGCAAAATTTGTATGTGTTTCATCTCTTCTCAACCAAACAAAAATCAGGATTTGGAATTCCGCCCTGCCACCCATTCCTTTACAAGCTTCTTTTTTTCTTTCTTCACATCCTAGACATTGATTATGAATTGTGAGTCTCATTATCTCATAATCTCAGATATGCTTCCTGCTTTTGTATTCAAATGCTTATAAATAAACCAACACTTGTTAAAAATGTGTGTGTGTGTGTGTGTGTGTGTGTGTGTGTGTGTGTGTGTGTTTTCTGAGGTTTTCGCGGGTATTTGTATGTGGATCTTTGGTTATTCGGGTTTTCTCCTGCATAAAATTGGAAGTATTTTGGCGGCGTTTTGACGAAATCTCATTTGTCATCTTCAGGCTTGTGTCTTCGGCTTTGTGCTTCTTGGAGTAATGTGAGCTTGCAGCTGTTTTTTCTTTTTAACTGCCAGTGGGAGTGCGACTTGACTGGTTGGGGGCTTGGCTGTGTCTGATTGGGTGGGGGTGTGTTCTCATTGGTTGGGGGCCTGGCTGTGATCTGATTGGTTGGGGGGTTGGCTGTGTTCTGATTGGCTGGGGGTGTGTTCTGTTCAGGTGGGGATTTGGCTGTGTTCAGATTAGTCTTAGTTGTCGGGCGATTTGAGCTGGTGAGCTGTGAGCTGACAAAACACATACAAACCGCTATCTACACGCACTCTCACACCACCACCCAGCACAGATCAATTCCGTAGCCGAGACACTCATCTCCAGAACAAAATGCTTAGCTTACGAACAACACCTAAAAACTGAACTACACACTCTCACTAACATACTAACAGCCAATGGATTCCAAAGAAAGAAGATTACTAAGACAACTAAGACTAACCTGAGCACAACCAAGCCCCCACCTGAACAGAACACACCCCCAGCCAATCAGAACACAGCCAACCCCCCAACCAATCAGAACACAGCCAAACCCCCAACCAATGAGAACACACCCCCAACCCAATCAGAACACAGCCAAGCCCCCACCCAATCAAGTCACACCCCCACTAGCAGTTAAAAGGAAGAAGCAGCTGCAAGCTCACATTACTCCGAGAAGCACAAAGCCGAAGACACAAGCCTGAAGATAATGAATGAGACTTCATCGAAACATCGCCTAGATACTTCCAATTTTACGCAGGAGAAAACCCAAATAACCAAAGATAGATAGATAGATAGATAGATAGATAGATAGATAGATAGATAGATAGATAGATAGATAGATAGATAGATAGATAGTATTCGGCTTTGTTCAGGTATTTTCCCACGTCATTATAGTTGTGCTTTTAAAGTTGTAGCGACGTTTCGGCAGAATCTCATCTGCCATCATCAGGCTTCTGTATTGTGTTCGTCTGTGAGGAAATATATAAAAGAAATGTCTAGCATAGAGGAAGAAAGAAATGAAAAGGAGGTTGTTTTGGTAGGAAAGAAGAGGAGACCAAGGAATAGACAGAGAGATGGTGAGAGGGAGAGGTGAGTCTCTTTGGGGGCAAGCCTGAGGAAAAAGGGAGAGAAAAGAAGCAGGGCCTACTGGATCACCTGGCTTTCATTCCACCTAGGTGGGGAAAGCAAAATATCAGGATAGGTTGAGGAAAGGTAGAGAAAGGAGTATGAGGGAAGGTGGAGAAACAAGTGTGTGGAAAAGTAGGAAAAAGTGTGTGAGAAAAGGTTGAAAAAAGAGGGGAAAGAGAAAGATGAGGGGATGAAGAAAGAAGAGAGAGAGGAAGAAGAGTCTATGGCTGTCTAATCATGACCCCACTACGTGACCTGCCTGCTGAGAGGAGACTGCATAAGTGACCAGCTGGAATGACAAGACAGTAGGCAAGAGGAGGTACCTGAGCAAGGGAACAGAGTAAACTGGCAGCTATAACAACGGACTATAGCAGGGGAGGGCACCTGGATGGTTGAAAAAGATACTTCAGTGATCCTTTTGGGGGGTAGTGCTTCACATGAAAAAGATGAAGGAAGGGGGCAAGGAAATTCATGGCCTGAGTATATTCCTCTAAATTGCATAAGTATTTGTTTCCCTTCTATTCCCTCCAGCTGCTACTTGAAAAAACCTCCCCAAGAATATGAAGAGCAAGCTCTGGAAACAAACCACTACCAAAGCCTAGAGGTGGTGATAGTGGAGGTTGGAAACAAGATTAATTGAGTCATTTATTTTACCATTTAATTTTGATGGCATACTTTGATAATCCTTTTTCAGGAATTTGGAAGGATTTAATTTTCATTGGTTTCCCATTTCTGTAGTTTAAAAATATGATATTGCATTTCCAAAATGTATCCTCAAAAATGTCATACCCATGTCAATGAATAGCCTTTTACAAATCCTTTTACAAGAAGACCAAGGACTTAGCTACAGACACAAAATATAGCCAACACTAACAAACTCCATCTCCATTTGTCAAGCTGAATTTGCTTTCTTTTTATTATTAATATATTAAAAATTGCTATTTAGACAGTCTCTAGATTAGAACATGCAGCAGCAATACACTGTCCTCTCAATGGTACTTAACTCAGGAATATTATTGATATCTAGGAGGATATCCAAGGAGGGGTTTGTGTGTGTGTGTGTGTGTGTGTGTGTGTGTGTGTGTGTGTGTGTGTGTCATTTACTTTCTTTCTATACTTTACCAAATTGTAATAAGTTATTTAGCCCTTAAGGATCAAGGTGGTGGATAAATTGCATGAATAAATAAGTTTACTTTTAATTGACAAACATACAATAGAACCAACAATCAAGTTTCAAAACTGAAATAAAAACAAGGATTTGGCAATGCAAAATGGATGACACAAATATAATAAGAAAGGCTTCATCTTTTAAGAACTAAAATATGCAAATATGCAATAAAATCTGTGAAGAGATGGGGTTGTTGATTTCATTTCATACTTCAAAATCAAAATTATCAAATTATAATTTTACCACTTTAATTTAGATATTACCAAACTTCAAATGACAAACAATACTCTTTCTAAAAAGAGAATGCTAAAAAATTAAAATGATGATACTTCTCTGATAGTTGAAAATGGAAAAGATTTAAAAGCTGTAGTAACGACAGTCAAGGAACATAATGAAAATATGGGATTAAAATTAAATATGAATGACAACAGGTAGAATAACGAGCCTTAGGAATAAACAATCAAAATACTTAAGTTATAAGAAGCCTCTGCCTTTTTAGGATCGAGAGTCAACAGTAAAGGAACTACTGTAGACAAGAAATACTGTGCCAACCAGTTCCACAGATTGCAATGAAGGACTTGGAAAATATATTCAGATGTCAAGATTACAGTTCTAACTACAAAGATCAGAATTATGCCAGCAAAGGTTTTCCCTGGATACTCTACAAAAGTGACTTTGAAAAAAGCAGGATACAAGAATACACATGATTTTTACCTTTGGTACTGGAGAAGATGGGCTAAGAGTATCATGGTTGGTTAAGAAAATGAACTGATCATCAAGCAAATAAAACTGAATTCTTATTCAGAGATAAATATGTGTTGGATATGTTAGGCAAAAGCTTAGATATCTGGACAAGACTCCAATGTTGGAAAGGTGGAAAGAAAAGAAGGAAACAATTAACACCGAGATGGATGGAGCAAATTACAGAGGTGAAGTATGCACCGTTGTAGCCCAGAAGGACTGGGTAATTCAGCTCTTACCTAGGTAAAATTTATCTAGATGGTTACTAATAGTTGAAAATCTGGTGGCACGTATCAATCAATTCTGCATTCTGTCAAGGTATTGAGATTTAATAGCTGACCAGGTGCTATAAAGGCTGATGCAATGAGGATGAATCAACAGGGTTATTACTGCTTTAAGATTGAGGATGGGTCCCACAGGGTTTTAACACTTTAAGAAGCTGTATATCTTGTGTTCTGTCTCCATTGTGGTTCTCCATGCAGAGTAAAGATTGATTGATTGATTGCCAGGTATTTGCCTACCACGTATATGTATGTATATAACTATCTTGTATATAAACCACTGTAAAAAGATAACGCCTCTGTGTGCTGTGTCTTGCTCCTGGGTTGTCTCACAATAGTAGCCACGTTACAAACACTCTGATACATTACATTTAACCATTAACATTTGGTTTAATTGATTAATCATCTTTTATAAGAGACTGTAGGATTTTTAGTGTCATAGAATTTTGTAATTGTTTGTAATACTATATGTGTTTCTGAGGTTAAAAAATGCTAGCAAATGGGACTTCCGGTTTGAGCTTCTTCGGCGACAGACCGAAACCTCGTCTCTCCGAGGCTTCGATCCGTGCTCGCCGCTGGAGAGCCCCGAGTCGGCTGGTTTCGGGGCTAAGCCACCCCGTAGAGGTGGTGAAGAGGGGGGAGACTGCCTGCAGGGTTGAGGAGAGCCGCATCTCTCCTCCCCAACTGGCCATTACTCCCTTTCCCGAAGGCAGTTGTAGCGGTGGTCAGAAATGGCCACCACAAAGAAGAACTTGACCGGAAAAGAATGTGCAGGAGGAAAATAAGAAGAGAAAGTTTTGGTTGACCAGGTCAAACAGCAAAAGCAACAAATAAGGTACCCTGGAATTGAAACTTAACAACATTGTTCCCAAAGAAGATTTTGAAGCTGCAAAGGAGACAGAGAAGGGAAAGGATTAGGTTTTTTTTTCTTCCCTTCCTTATACTGACAGCTAAGAGACTTAAGCAAAAAACTGAAAAAAAAATCCACTTTGACATTAATAGGCATCTAAGATGAAAATAAAAGTCAAAGGGATAAATAAAGGTTTCTGGACATTTAAAAGTTTTTAAAAGCTGGAAAGGAGGGGAAAAAAAGAATAAAAGGGCAGGATCTGGAAAAATGGAGGAGACTGCCTGGAATTAAGGAATGGAACTGTAATTAAAAGGAACTTACAGTGAAATTTTAATAACATTCCTCAAAGATACATTTTAATGGAAACTTGGTAACAAAATAATAGAACCCCGGGAAGAGAAAGTGGGGGGAAAAAGCAAGTAGAAACAGCCTTGGATTATTTGGATTACTTGGTGATTTTTGGTTTTTGCATCTAGATCAGTGGTCCCCAACCTTTTTGTACCAGGGACCAGTTTCAAGCACAAACACTTTTTCAAGGACCGGGGGAGAAGAGTCGAACAGGTGGTTTGTGCAGACGTTCCATTACCTGACTAGGTAACATCTGATGTTGTTACCTAGTCAGGTAATAAAACGTCTGCCAGCAAACCACCAAGTTCAGGAGCGCCGGCCCTGCCTCCCTCAGCCCCATCCCTCAGGTGTCTCCCTCCCTCCCTCAGGTGTCTACTCGTTCCTCTTCGTCGCTCTCGCTGCTCCACCAGCCCAGGAAGAAACTGCTTCAAAGAAGCCGGGGTGGCTTTTCCTGTCGCCGCAGCTCCTCCAAAGCGCCTCCTTTACCCCACCGCCCGCCCGTGCGCGGTTCAATCCACAGTGCTCGTTCTGCCTGCCTGCCTGCCTTCTTCGCTTTTGGAGCAGCTTGGCTGATAAAAAGAGGCGAATAGTTATTATTCTCAGCCGAAGGTGCTCCCAAACAACCAGAACGGGGCACTTAATTGAACCGCGGGTGGGCGGGCGGGGTGGGGGTGAACGGGCGCTTCGGAGGAGCTGCGGTGACAGGAAAAGCCACCCCCCTCCGGCTTCTTTGAAGCAGTTTCTTCCTGGGCTGGTGGAGCAGCGAGAGAGCGACTGAGAGAGGAACGAGGCGGGAGGAAACCGAAGCCGCTGAGCCAGAGAGCAGGACAGGCTTCGGTTGCTTCCTCCCTCCCCTTCTTTCATTTGTGTCCTTGATCCCCGATCCCACCAGCATTCACCGAAGGCGAAGAAAGCCGCCATTTTTTTAATTTTTTTTCTTTGCGGCCCGGTACAGAGTGCTCCACGGACCGGGATCGGTCCGCGGCCCGGTGGTTGAGGACCCCTGATCTAGATGACTAAAATTAACTGGGTGGTCATTTAAAAGTTTTTAAAATGGTATCACTCTTAGAAGAACTGAAAACGGAACTTAAAAAATGGAACGAAGACGCACAAGAAGGGAGAAGTTCTTTTGGCTTCGTGTTTCAATTCTTAGAAATGGAGATCTGGAACTATGAGAAGCAACAAGAAACGCTTGCAGAACAAGAAGATTGGGACAAAGAAGAAGCCATGTTTAATGATCAAATAATTTTAAGTGGGGGGGGGGGAGAAAAGGGGGGAAAGAGAGTGAAAGGTTTAAGATTAGAAAAAACAACCAAAAAGAAGAACAATTTGAAAGATAAGTATAATATTAGAAAGCAACAGAAGAGGGGATTACAGATGAGTTAGAAGTAGAGAGACGAGGGGGTAAAAAGGGGAGGGAGAAGAAGAGGGGAAGAAGGCAAGGAAAAGAAGTTGTAAAAGACAGAAACAAGAAATGGAGAAACAGGGAAAAGATATAAGGATTGTAACCATAAGTTTGTTTAGAGATAATGGGTGAAAATTTAATTGTAAAAGGGATTCTGCAAAGGTACATAAGATAGCTTTGTTATATTACAAATAGAAATAACTTTAGAAAATATGATGATGGATAAAATATTTATTGTAATGAAGTGGGATGTTTGTTAATAAATAAATGAATTAAAATGATTGAGAGAATTAAAAGGAACATTTTTAATTATTAGTAATGATTTATAAAAATATAAGTGAGAAATATGGGGGGGAGAATTAACTATGGAAAGTTTATAAATGTTCCCAAGGAAGTATGATATTCAATTGAAAAGAAATGTTAAAGATGTTAAGATTTTAATGCATATTAATGATAGAATTGAATTGGAATGGAATGTGTTTTATTTACATATATATATAATTTTTTCTTTTAAGAATATAGTATCTATTTTAAGAATGTACCAAGCAGAATTCGATTGGAAGTTATGTATTATATTGAATGCTATAATCTTAAAGCTATACATTGAAGCTTAAATAAGAGCTTGAATGGATAAAATTAAAGGATATATAGGTGTCATACTCTAATTGGTAACTACAGGGAAAAATTTGTTTAATAAGAAAAGATAATGTGAAATTGTAACTGGACAGACAAAAGTATAAATATAATGATTTGAATTGCTAGCAAATGGGATGTAAATAGCTATTGCAATTGTAAATTCTGCTACTGAACCATATTAGGTGATAAATGATATCTATCATTTTTGTGTAATTATAATTAATCTGTAGAATTTGTCAATAAGTGGCTTGGATGGGAATTACATTAGAAAACAGGCAAAAGGAAGTTTAACTGCCCAAACACATAGTGGGAAAATGCAGATAGTGAGTTGCCAGTATTCAGGTTTATAGGAGCAAGCTTAGCTATATAGGGAGCCTCAGTGGTGCAGTGGTTAGAGTGCAGTACTGCAAACTACTCCTACTGCAATTTGACAGATCGAATCCCACCAGGCTAAATGTTGACTCAGCCTTCCATCCTTCCAAGGTGGGTAAAATGAGGACCCAGATTGTTGGGGGCAATATGCTAACTCTATAAACCGCTTTGAGAAGGCTGGAAAGCACTATAAAGTGGTATATAAGTCCAAGTGCTATTGCTATATTGAGATGTCCTCCTTCTTCTTCTCCTCCTTCTCCTCCACCACCACCCTCATCGTGGCACTAAGCCATTCAAATTGTGATTACTTACAACCCTCATTTTGAATTTGCGTGTGTGTGTGTGTGTGTGTGTGTGTGTGTGTGTGTGTGTGCATACACAAGCCAACAACTCAAACAGATAGAAGATGTGCATCAAATGCTGAGTTTTGGACCTTTTTGTCTGAAATAGAAACAGCACTTCCTTTCACTAAGCATGGGTAAAAGTGGGAGATAAATGCTTTCCAGATATTTTCTGCACCTGCCCTTAAAGCATAAATCAGAGAAATTTGAACACATATCTATATGAACACATATCTATAGTCCCTGATTTATGACCACAATTGGGACCAAAATTTCCATTGTAATATAAGTAATATGATTAAGTAATATGATTAAGTGAGTCATTCCCAATTTTGCAAAAGCATTTTTGCCACAGTTTTAAGCAAATCACTACAGTTGTTAAGTGAATTATATGGTTGTTATGCAAATCCAGCTTCCCCCATTGATTTTGCTTGTCAGAAGCCAACTGGGAATATCACAAAGCACAATCGCATGACACTGCATGCCAGTTGGCTAGCACCCTAATCTTGATCATGACCATTTGGATCCTGCAAAAATCATAAGTGCAAAGATCAGTTATAAATCACTTTTTTCAATATGTTGTAACTTCAAACAGTAGCTAAATCAGGGGTGGGATTCAACCGGTGTTACTACTGGTTCAGTGACTATGTTTTGCGCGTGCACGCACTCTTTGTGTGTAAAAAACCTTAAGCTGAAAAGCGCTAGGCGCAGGTGCGCAGCATTTGAAAAGTCACCTTTTTTCTGCTTTTTCAACCTCAACTGTGCTGCACAAAGCAGCTGAGGTTGAAAAAGCAGGAAATAAAGGACAGGTAAGAGCCCAGGCGGGCAGGTGGGCCAAACAGCAGCAAACACAGAACTGGTTCTGTGTCTGCTGCTCTTCAGAGCTACTGGTTCTATAGAGCCAGGCAGAACCGGTAGCATCCCACTCGAGCTGAATTAATGGCTATAAGTCGAGGATTACCTCTTTTTCCTACAGTTCTCTTTAACAGAAACTGCAAATTTTAAAATGTTCTCATGATACAAAATATATTTTGTGCAGTTTTCCCTCCCCCTGCTGACATTCCCTGTTAACTATACTCAGTAGAAGTGTTTTGTTTTTAAAAAACTTGCACCTGACATGTCACATTAAGATTGAAACCACTAGATTCACACCTTCAAAATATGAAGGCAAAGGAATTTTCATGGACATTTTATACATTTATTAATATGATCAGTTCCATCATGTCCCAGGGAAAACATCTTATTAGTGCTACAATTAAAAGATTCAGCAACCATCCACACTATCTTTGCCTTTTAACAGTTCCAATCAGTAGCAGATCTAGGTGTAATCAACAGCAGCAGGGGGCTTTAAGAAGCAAAACAAAACAAAAACAGTAGGGTTCTTTACTAGTATACTCTAAGTGATAACAAGGAGACATTTTATTCTACCTTATTCCCAAATAGAACTTTGCAAGTCTTGTAATATACTTGTATGAAACACGTTTTAATTACTCAGCTGCAAGTCAAAAAATCACATCTCAAAATGCTCACATTAAAATAGAGAAACAATAAAAATTAGCATCACTGTAAAAGTCTTTCTCTCACTATGGAAGTCCATGACATGAATCCTTTCATATTTTAGAAGACAAGATTAGGGCTGTTTTATTTTCAAATGATTATAGGAATGCCTGGTGAATTTATATATACAGTTGTGCTCATAAGTTTACCTATCCTGGCAGAATTTATGATTTCTTGGCCATTTTTCAGAGAATATGAATTATAACACAAATACTTTTCTTTCACTCATGGTTAGTGTATGGCTGAAGCCATTTATTATCAATCAACTGTGGGTACTCTTTTTAAATCATAATGACAACAGAAACTACCCAAATGACCCTGATCAAAAGTTTACCTACCCTGGTGATTTTGGCCTGATAACATGCACACAGGTTGGCACAAAGGGGTTTGAATGGCTATTAAAGATAACCATCCTCATCTGTGATCTGTTTGCTTGTACTTAGTGTGTATGTATAAAAGGTCAATGAGTTCCTGGATTCCTGATAGACCCTTGCATCTTTCATCCAGTGCTGGCTTCTGAATCAGGGGGAAAGCAAAAGAATTGTCAAAGTATCTGCGGGAAAAGGTAGTTGAACTGTATAAAACAGGAAAGGGATATAGAAAGATATCCAAGGAATTGAGAATGCCAATCAGCAGTGTTCAAACACTAATCAAGAAGTGGAAAATGAGGGGTTCTGTTGAAACCAAACCACGGTCAGATAGAACAACTAAAATTTCAGCCACAACTGCCAGGAAAATTGTTCAGGATGCAAAGAAAAACCCACAAATAACTTCAGGTGAAATACAGGACTCTGAAAACATGTGGTGTAGCTGCTTCAAGATGTACAGTAAGGAGGCACTTTTGCCAGAAGAAAGCCATTATTATGCAAATGCCACAAAGTATCTCGCTTACAATACGCCAAACAGCACAGAGACAAGCCTCAACCCTTCTGGCACAAAGTCATTTTGAGACCAAAATTGAGCTTTTTGGCCACAACCTTAAACACTACATTTGGAGAGGAGTCAACAAGGCCTATGATGAAAAGTACACCATTCCTACTGTAAAACAGGGAGGTGGATGTTTTGCTGATGTTTTGGGGACGTGTGAGCTACAAAGGCACAGGAAATTTGGTTAGAATTGATGGCAAAATGAATGCAGTATGTTATCAAAAGATACTGGAGGAAAATTTGCATTCATCAGCCTGGAAGCTGCACATGTACTTGGACATTCCAACATGACAATGATCCTAACCACAAGGCCAAGTCAACCTGTCATTGGCTACAGCGGAATAAAGTGAAGGTTCTGGAGTGACTATCTCAGTCTCCTGACCTCATTGAGCCACTCTAGGGAGATCTCAAACATGCAGTTCACGCAAAACAGCCCAAGAATTTACAGGAACTAGAGGCTTTTTGCCAAGAAGAATGGGCAGCTTTACCATCTGAGAAGATAAAGAGCCTCATCCACACATACCACAAAAGACTTCAACCTGTCATTGATGTTAAAGGGGGCAATACACCATATTAAGTACTGGGGTATGTAAACTTTTGATTAGGGTCTTTCCAATCTGTTGGGGGTAAAGTAACTCCCTCTACAGTTAGCAGATGGATCAAGTCCTGTATATCCAGGGTATACATGAGTCACTCCCTCCCAGTACCTAGAAGTATTATGACTCATTCTACTCGTAGCATGTTTACGACAGTGGCTTGGACAACACAGGCTTCAATTGGAGAGCTCTGCAAGGCAGCCACTTGTATATCCCCATCTCCATTTATCCGGAACTGCCATCTGGACGCTTTTGCTTCAGCGGATGCTGCGTTTGGCAGACGGGTTCTGCAAAGAGTCGTCACAGAGCATGGGGACCAGGACCAGACGTGAGCCCTCCATGGACATTCCAGCTTTGGTATGTCCCATGCCTGGCCTATCATAAGCTAACAAGGGAGAAAGGGCGTTGACTTATCTGAACGCCTGTTCTTGTAGGTTAGATAGGCCAGGAAAGGCCCGACCTCACCGTATTTAATACCCAGGCGTCTGATGTAATCCCCCCATCTATCTGCAAACATAGCTAAACAACCACCGATGGAGAAGCTGGGAATGCATTTAGCATTGGTGACAGAATGGACAACTTCCTCCTCCTTGAAAGGGCCGCTTGCCCAAATATTACTGCCTGCCCTTGCCTGCTCAATCTTGAGGTGGATCAGGGCACTGGTAAAGAGACTTGGGGGACTGATGAAAGCTGGGACCTGGCTCCGACCAGAAGGATGGTCGTCCATAGTATGGGCAGGCCAAGGCTCTGCCCTCTTGTAGAGAGCCAGTAGCACCTTTCTCTTGTCTTTGGATTCTACAAGGAATGGATCTAAGCCTTCACCAAACAGCCAATCCCCTCAAACAGGAGTCGATGCCAGCTTCCATTTCCTCCTGCCATCTGCCTGCCAATTTCAAAGCCAGCACACACATCTAGCTGCTACAGAAGCAGTGATGGCCTTAGTGGCAAATCTGGCTCCATGCAAGGTGTCATCCGCAGCAAACTCTGCAGCTGCAACCAATTTGTTTATGTCCTGATGGGTTCTGAAATCAGAGACAGGAAGCTTATCCTGTAGTTGCCTCAGCCATCTGAGTGAGGCTCTAGTAAAAAAGGAAGCAGCCGTGGATGCTTTTACAGCCCAAGCAGCCGCCTGATGGGCCCTCTGCAATGACTGCTCAATCCTGTTCTCATCAGCTTTGATGAGGGGCAGATGATGTGAATGCCAAAGCTGCCACAGGAGCATCTACTATGGGCACTTGGAGGCTCTTGCTGAGTTCCAGGCCCATATTAAAAAAATCTATGGTCAAAAGTAAATAGATTAGGTCCAGAAGCAGGAGTGTCTAGCTGTTTATGCACTGTTTATGCGCTACCTTTAGGAAGAGCTTTTGGGATGGAACAACTTCCTTCCTAATGGTAGGTTCATCAAATATAGTATCGAACTCCACCAGGATCTTCATCATCAGCATCTGGGCCCAGATTGGCTGTATTCCTGGCCTTGAATAGCAAGGATTTAGATTAGGGTGAAACAGGCCTGAAAAGGCAGATTGCTCAGGAGCCAAACCTTCATCTTCTGAGAGGTTAGACTCTCTCGTCTGCCTCCCTTATCAGGGAAGAAGGAGCATAAACTGAAGGAACAGGAGATCCCTGGCCCTGGGATAAGGAACCCCTCTCAGATAAATGAACTACTTGCTCCCTGGATGGGATCACAGAAAACTCCGAAGCTTCTGAGGAATGATGAGCAAATCTTTGGATCCCTTCAACTATTCCTTTCCGGATAGCCCTGTCTATTAAGACTTGCATGTTTACTGGAATCTCTATTTCAGTAGGTTCAGGAAGCCTGAGGCCCACTGCTGTAGGAATGAACATAGCTTCCACTCCAGGCCTTCTGCCCGCTGCTCCTGCTAAGGCTCTGCATGAAAAGCCACTTGTGGATCCCCATAAGACCTGCCTTCTGCAGTGAGTTGATGCACAGCAGAACCTTCAGCTCCATCTGGGAACTAAGCCTGACCCCTTGTCCTAGAAGAAGGACCAAGCTTTTGCTCCTGAGGAATATCCTCACTATGCTGAGAAGTAGAAGAGCCACCTTTAGCTGGAGATCTAATCCTTCCACTGGAAGCCTTTTGGCTCTTGGCAATCTGCTTTCCAGGGCCTTCTGACACCTAGAAGCATCCTTCTCCTCTGCCTTTGAAACCTTCTTTAGTGGCAAGGCCTTCTTGCCTTGCTTGCTCTTTTGAGTCAGAGCAGAGGAAGCTGTGCTGTGGGTGCCTGCTCTGGAGGCCCTGCTTCCCTTTGGGACATCCGCCATTTTGGAAGGAGGCCTCTAGTAGTTTGAACACCTATGCAAGGAGGAGAAGCACATGAGGGATGTTAAAATGGGGAACTACCTTTCTTCTGAATCCATTGCTCCAGCCACTCCTCTTCAGCCCTATATGACTTCAGCAGGATGTTTTAACACATCCTACTGGACTAATCCCCACTGGGGTCTAATAGAGCCTAAAAACAGACCTGGGCCTGGCCTTGAGGCCTGTAGGGTCTGGTCTACTTCAGAGATGGGGACCAGGTCTCCCACCAGAACTACACACCTCACCCTTCAATGAGTCCGGGATCCAGCTGCTTCCGAGGGCCGATGGCCCAGTGCTGATCCCCTGGGCATTAGGAGGGCCTGGAGAAGAGGCTGATGCCGTCCAAGATGGCCACGACCACACGGCCCCCTGCTTTACCACAGAGGCCTGAAAACAGCCCTGTGGCCTTTGCCAGGTGCTCTGGTGCTGCTAGAGCAGCAATCAGCCAATTCACTGCTCCAGAGCCTGAAGAAATGCAGGCCAATGTCGCCTGCCAGAATCCAAAATGGCCACCAGCCACACAGCCTCCTTCTTCACTGCAAAGGCTAGAAACGGCCCTGTGGCCTTTATCGACTGCTTCGGGGTACTGGAGCAGGAATCAGCTGTTTCGCAGCTCTGCCGAATAGCTGAGGATCAGAGCTGCGTTTTTTTAAAACTTTTTTTTTTCCTGTTTTGTGATCTGCTTGAGGTTTCCTTTGCAATGAAAAGGAGGAGAGGCAATCAACTGTATCCGTCCTGGCTGAAGACTGAGTTGAAAGCTGGGGAGTTTTCAGCAACAGGGGCAGAGCTAAGCTAAGCAGCTTTGGCAGACGCAGTCCAATCAGCTAGGAGACAGTTAACCCATGCCTGGCCTATCATAATCTTACAAGGGAAAAAAAGATCATGTAATGGCGTAATGGAAACTGAAGATAAGTGTAATCATTACATATGCTGAACTTCAAAAAAGCTGATCTTAATGGGAAATTCAACTGGTAGTTATTAAAATAGAAGAAACCAATGAACAAGTGCAAACAATTCCAATGACAAATAAAAATAGATGACAACAAAAAAATCTAGCACATCTGTATAAAAAGTTTATTAAAAATCTGAAAACAAAAAAGACACAAAGGGAGACTTCAAAGGTGTTTTTTTCAAAAGGCAACTGTATTGTTTTCCCCCTATTTCCAGTTACCTTTTGAAAGAGCATCTTTGAGGCAACTAAGTCTTGGACTGAGAATATCCAGCCATGGAAAAGGAGATAGAAAAGGTTAAGAAAAAATATATGGGTACATTGGGTAGCATCAAGTACAGAAGGTTTCAAACAAGCCAGTACTCAAATTGAGTTGAGATGGTTGAAGAATATATATTAATGAGCAATAGATATGATCAAACCAAGGAAATAAAAGAGTTGTTTAAAAAGACAGAAGAATGGTAACAGATTTTTAAAAAGCCATCAAAGAAAAGATCAATTCATGTCTTACATTAGCTTAATTTTTCTCAAAAAGAAGTTATGTCTTATATGGATAACTATGAAGGACACAATAATTTCAAGACAATAACTGCAATAAACCATGTCAGGATATAACCAGCCAATTGATGTTAGCATGTAAGCTGCAGTATTTGCATGATTGAAGTTATGCATTTGCACACCATATGCATAAGGAAAAGAAGAGGAATTCAAATGTCAACTGAACACACTATTTCAGTTATATCAGAATGAACAAGTTTGCTGCAGACCAAATCAAATAGTTTTGAACATTTGGGGATCAAAGAGAATAGGATAGTTATATTATGAAATAACATAACTTTATATAATTTAGATTACAGTATATTCTAGTTGTTTAATTTTACAGAATTATAGAGCTATTTCACAGTATGTCAGATAATTTAAATCTTCTCAATTGATAAGAAACTTCAGATGAATGTGTTTAAAATTTACCTCAGTAACTCTGCATGAAATGCACAAGGGTCAGGTTTAAAGGGCAAAGGGGAATGGGCCTGTTTTTTGTAGAGAAACTTATGATCAGTTGTGAAAGTATGATT